>NC_140961.1:54723962-54993962 GCF_056783735.1 Eptatretus burgeri
ATACTCACCAAATAGCACAAGTTTTGAAACAAAACCGAACTCGGAACACGCAGTAAACATGGAGGTCACAAAATAACAGCCAAAACGTGACAAACAACGACTGGAAACTTGTCTTTGAGAAAGTCAGCAGAGATCCTTGGAGAGAACCGACTGTTGCTCAAAAACCCACTTACCCCAATCTTAGCAGCTGTCTTTGTGTGCAAGTCAATTTTTGGTGTTGTCTCCTGTGTTTGTCTGCATGTGTGTGTGTGATTTGTGTCACAGATTCTCCACAAGCCTGAGATCCTGCTTTAAAAAAATTAGAAAAATCACCCACAAACAAATGTCCTTTATTATGAGTAGGGATAAGAAAAGTATGACTTAACAACAACACGCAGATGCTCAGATGGTGAAGAAAATACACAAAATCCACCCTCACTGCTCACCATCACTCATTTGTTCCTCTTTTTCTTGCCTGTGGAACCAACTTTCCCATTCTGTAAAGTCACATTCTTCCCTCCAGGGCTTCAAGACAACTGTTCACCACTACTTCAGGTCATCCCCCATTCATGCTCATGATCTCTTCCACCCAAAATGACCCCATTCACAAGTAATCCCACTTTCCAGATTTTTGAGATCCCCCTCCCCTCACTCACTTTTTTTCACTTATTAGTTGTCTGTTGGTTTGTTTCTTTGCTGTTTTGTCCCTATTTTCCTCTTACTCTTCTTGCTATGTGGCATTAAGCTTGTGTGCAGCTAGTTCATTCTCTTGTGTCCTCCCCCCCCTGATCTCAATCTCACTATTACACTCACTTCCACTCTGTTGTTGGTGTTTCCCCTTTCCATTCTGCTCCAGCACTTCCACAAGTTCCCATCATGTATCCAATTTAAAAAAAAAAAACAGGATTAATCATCTCCTTGGACATACTGTGCAATGCACATTCAACGTATAAAATCGACTTCTGGTTAAATTAGACATAAAAATGTTATGGTTGAATTCGCAACTTTGTCAAACTGGTTGGTGGTTATCGGCATGGTTCGACAAAGTGGTTGGCCTTGCAGCACACCTCAAACCACAGGAGGTGCAGAAACGCACACACTGAGGAACAGGTGTGGATAACTTTGACATTATCCACATTCAAGGTACAAAAGCAACTTATGGTTACATTTGAGAACTCTGTTCAACTCTGATTAAGGCTACTCGTCTAGTTGAGTATTATTAACGGAGGCTGCCTGGGGGTGTCATGTCCATTTCATGCATGCCCAAACATTCCACATCTTTCTTGACTTTTTCACTCCATGTTTTTTATGATATCATCTCTCCTTTCTCCCTTCTACCATGGAGCTTTATTGCTTTCTTTACAGTTTCATTGTCTGACCATTGTACATGACCATACCAAACAAGTCTTTTCTTCCTAAGTTTTTCTTCACTAGCATTGATTTTTACTCTTTTCCTTATTTCTGAGCTCAGTATTCTTTCTTTCAGAGAAAATCCATTCATCTATCGTATCATTCTCATCTTTGTTCTTTCCATAATTATTTTCACATCCTCAATCCGCACTGCCCACATTTCGCTTCCATACATCAATACCGGTCTGGTACTGGCTTTATATACTCAAACTTTTACAAGTAATTGAATGTTTCTGTGCTTCATGATACCACCTAGTTGTCTCCACTTTTTCCAGTCTGACTTTATACTTTATCTAACGGCTAATTCTGCTGCTTTTGATGCCTCTATCATGTATCCACAGGAACATAAACTTTTAACCTTTTCAAAATTAAATTCTGAGCTCAGAAACATTTCTTTTTGTTCTTCGTCTTTCTCTTGAAATGATTGATCCTCATATCTTTTACATATGAAAATCCCAGCTTTTGTGAACAAATTTTGAATGATACTACTGCACGCACCTCTTGTGACACAATCTTTTGCTTCTTTTTCACTTTCAGCATTCAAGCGTACTATAACCCGCATGGGAATCGCAACCTTTCATTCTTTGTCAGTTCTTTCATGATTCATCAAACAGGGAGAGAGACGGTGAAAGTAATTGCAATTGATCAGTTTAAGAAATAATTAGATAAATTCTGGCAGGTGGTGACAATAAATGGGAACAGGAGCTTGTGGAAATTTGGCAATTAGGCAACCAGGAGTGTGAAGCTCGTTTGTTGTGTGTGTGTGTGTGTATGTGTGTGCGATATGCTTGTGGTGGCTTGAGTACACATGTGATCATCTGCCTGTGGCAGTCTAAGTGTGTGTGCTGATGTCCTGATTGCTTGCATGTGCATGTGTAAAATCAACTCGTCTTGCTTGTGAAGGATAGTGTTGACCTGTGTCAGCGGAGAGGGAGAGCAATGGATGAAATCAATCACATGTTGATTGAGGTGTGCGAAAGGGTCAACAGCCGAAACGTCAGCACTCTATTTTGCTCCGACGAAGGATTAATGTCCGAAATAGCAGCTTCTCCTTGCTTTCCACATTTTTTTTTTGTATACCATGTCGAGGCTCATGTCACAGCTAACACACAGAACATGTCACAAGGCAGGACACAAGAGGGGTGGGAAAGAGAAGCACAAATACTGGGGAACAGAGACAATCAAAGATCTGTGGAAGGGAGAGCGATGGTATGGGGCACATGGGGGAAACAAGATTGTACTACAGGGACTTTCAGAAAGGAAAACAGGGAATTTGAAGGAGGTGGGTTTGCGGTGGATTAGCGAGGGTAGAAAAGATCAAGATTTTGGATGGGGAAAGATATGAGATGGTGGTGAACAGCTGTTTTGAAGACCTGGAGGGAGGAGTGGGAATGAAGAGAGTATGGGAGTTTGTTCCAAAGGTGGGGAAAAAGAGGAATGAAAGAGTGAAGGTGAGCAGTGATTCTTGATTTTGGTAGTTTCACCAGAAGGGAGTTTTTGGTTGATCTTGAGCACCTTACGGAAATATAGGGGGGGGGGACAGATCAGAGACAGAGCATGGGGGGCAAGGCTGGAGAGGAGATGGTAGAAGACAGAAAGATCACCAATCTGCCTCCAGTGAGAGAGACACCCAAAGACTCAGCTTCATCACAGGAGATACTAATGATCCTAAAAGCCTTGGTTTCCACAACGTGAAGTCGAGTTCGGTGTGAGGCAGGAGCACTACCCCAGATGGGAGAGCAGTACTCCATCAGATTGCCAATGAAAGCTTTGTAAGTGTTCTCAGGTGTGCCAATGAAGTACGTTGCACAATGTAGCATGTCCAGTCGGCAACTGGCTTTGGAGGCCAGCTTGGAGATGTGGCTTTCCCTGGAAAGATCATGGCAGATAGAGGCCAAAAAGCTTGAATGAAAGGACTTCTTCATGGGGATTGTTGAGAAAGTAGATGGGGTGGGGGGGGGGGGTTCCAGACGGTCCTTTCGGAGAGATCTCATGAGGTTGTGAGATTTGTCAGGATTGAAAATCATATTCCATGTGTTTGACCAGCTTTTGATTTTATCCAGATCTGCAGAGATTGAAGAGGCTGCTGCCTGCCGATCAGAGGGGTGAAAGATGTTATGACAGAGGGTGTAGTCATCAGCAAAGAGATAAAGAGGATTTTCCAGAGAGTCTGAGAGATCATTGAAATCAGAAAAAGCACAGTGCCAAGAACACTGCCTTGAGGAACTCAAGCCTGGATGGGAAGAGGAGATGAGAGAATTCCATTAAGAGCCATGTGTTGACTGTGACAGGAGAGGAAGTTTGTGAGTCATTTGTGGAGAGATATAGTCAGCATACCTCAATCAACGTTATCTTGTTGTCATTCATTGTGTGATGAATACAGTCTGATGGATGCTAGTAAGCACTACCATATCCTTTTTGTGACTATACATACGTGCTCCTCCCCTTTACAGACCTTGGCCACAAAACAACATTCACTCCCCCCCCCCCCCACCCCAAACACTTAAACTTATATGCACGTGAAACAAAAAGTGGGGTTATGTAATTGGTTTACTTCTGTCTGTCTGTGCTTCTGTCCACAGATGTCAGTTTATAATCAAGGAATAACTTAATTTCAATTGAATGTTATTGTGAGGGATCCAGGGTTCGAGGATTGCCACGAGGGTAAGCACTCGGGTTTCTCGTGAATGCCCGGTACTGAGGCTGCCGGGCACAGATAACTCCTCGTGCCAACAGGTTACTAAGCAACCATGAACGCCAACTGGTACTGCCAATCCTGGCAGGGTTACACTACTCCACCTGACACCTTACCTGTGGGTAGCATTACCAAGCGGGGGGGGGGGGGGTGGTGTCATGTGCCCTTGATGTGTATTTGTGTTGAACTTACCGTAACAGGTGCAGCCGAGTGGAGCTGCCAAGTGTGCATCAGTTAAAAAGAGCTAAATCAATGGGGTGGAACTTCCCAGCTAAACTGTGTGCAGAGTAGGCTGGACCAATGGAGAAAAAGACAGAACGAGCTGGATACATTTATAATGAGGGCAATTTATTCATAAAGCAAGGGTGAGGGGAGGTCATGTGGCACAATAACAAAAGGTTTTACAAGCCGGCAGGCGACGATGGTTCGTGGGCATTATTGAACAATGCCACGATGGGTATAATTGAGTTAGTGGAAGTTTTTGAGGAAGCCCTACTGTAAAAAGCTATCTCTTCCGTCAAAATTGACCAAATCAAATCGGATTTTTTATATGTTGTAGTTATGGACATTACGCACAGCTTCTTGGAAATGAAATTGCGACAAAAAAAATTCAAGTGGGCGTGGCTCTGCCCACAAGGGGCGTGGGACATCCCTCATACAAAAAGACACAACTAGACCATGATATCGAGCTTTTGTCCAAGCTTCATCAATATCGCGTCAAACGTCACGGAGCAATGCTCTGGAGAGAGTCACAAACAGACAGACAGACACACAGACACACAGACACACAGACACAACGAAAATAGTGGTCACTGCTGGCACCCACGAACCAATAAAGCATTGTGAAAAGCAGGGGAAGGCAAGGATTGGTGAAGTGCGGAAAAAGAAATGCAACAAGTGGCGGTACATTCAAAGTACACTGTCCCTGTGCCAAATAAATTAATAACCAATCCTTCAGAAAGCAACATTGAAGGGACGCCTTCGGCACCCAGCGATGCTGCCTTGCAGCACATGGAGTTTGAATTGGGAGTGAGTGGTGTACAATAATGGATTGATTAATTGCATAATTAAAATGAATAAATTATAATTGTTAAATAATTAATTTCTCAATCGATTGCCGAATAGCATTCTGAAAACACCACTGTTTCATCCGAATGTGTAACTTTTCGAAAATTAAGTAATCAAAGGAAAAATTAAATAATTAATTGATTAATCAATAAATCAAAAATACCCTTTGTTGGCAAACCACTTGTTCACTGTCATGTCCAAATATCAGCTTCCTAGCTCAAAAGGTGCCTGAGATTACCCAGATGAGAAAGAAAATAAATAAGGAATGAATAAATCAATAATAATTAAGTAATTAATTAATTGATTAATAAAAAATAAAAATTCTGTTTTTGCCAAAGCACATATTCACTTTTGTCCCCAAATTTCAGCTTGCTAGCTCAAAGGATGGCTGAGATATTACTCGGACGAACAAACAAACAAGAAAGCAAGAAAACGGAGTAAAAACCGAGTACTCCCTTCCTTCGGCGCTCGGCGATGATGTCATGCATCACCTGGATATGGAATTGGGAAGGAGTTGTGTACAATTATTTACAAAAGAGAAGATACAGGGCAGAGCTAAGCCAAAATTAAACTTCTACAATCTTAACTTATGCAAACATTACAGGTGCCATCAGAAACGCACCCGAGGAAATCAGGGAGCAAGAAAGATGAGAGAGAGTTTAAGGTGTGAACGACCTCTAGAATACCTGGCATGGTCGATGTACCAATGCAACTCAGTCGCTTAGGAGAGGGAGGAGGGAAGAAAACTGGGGGTGTTTATGGTGTGTGAGTGAGGAGGTGCAAAATGAGGTGTAATGAGATGCAAATGTCATACAGAAGAGGGAGAGTGAAGAGGTGCGTATTTGCAGTTGCTCTTTTAGTTTTGTGTATCTATAGCAGACAAGACAGTAGATGGAAGGGATAGAACGTGTGAAATAGCTTCACATGGCATGTGAGAAAGTCTGTATGCGTAATTACTATGTCTATTGTCGGTCTAGCGTTCCGCCTACTCAGCACTTCACTCTGACCAACAACACAAAATGTGACAAAATTCGAGGGGTGTGAATACTTTCTGAAAGAACTGTATATGGCACACAGGCGACATTGGTAGAATAGACCTTTTTATAAATACCAATACTTCCATATAATACACACACCTCTGTCGTCCCATGACGGTCTTGTTGCGTTGTGTACAGCTCTTTGTGACGACTAGGACAATTTCATTCTCATTGAGACTGCCTTGTCGCAGCTTGGTTTATTGGGAGATAATATTGTTACGAATCTGGAAACCATGCACACTCAACATTCAGGTCCCAAAGTTAGTTATGTCGATAAGTATGTGTACAGTTAGAATCCATCCCCTTCTGTCTAATGGGAATTACATGTGTGCGTTTCGGGTTATTTTTTTAGCTAGGTTTTTACATCAATAACTACAACAATAACAACACCATTGCTGCCATCGCCCACGTGCATCGTGTCACGTACAGGGGTGAGGTGGAGAATAGGGTGCTCCCCTGGCTGTTCCGTTTGGGTTCTCAGACACACACATGGTGGGAGGGTGGTCGTTGCCCCTCCTACCAGACCACCCCTTGCCCAATCAGGGAAGCTATCACCTCAGGCTGGCTCCGCCCTAGCCAGATGGAGTGTTCGGCCCGGCCAATCGGGAGGCCACCACGAGTCGCCTGACAACCCACCATCTCATCAGGAGGTGAGTGGCAGGGAGAAGAAGCTCCTCCCTCCTCAAGAGGAGGAGAGTGGTTGCCTGGACCAGTGTTCGAGAGACTGTGATCATGGCGATTGCGGCGTGGTTGGTGGTTGTCGACGAGCCTTCTGCAAACGGTCGTGGTCGTGGCTGGATCGGACTGAGACAGTGGTGATCGTGGTTGAACGGCCTCGTTCGTGGGCCATGGACTTCGGGTCGTGGGTTCGGGTCCCACCGTGGAGGTTTCGGAGTCTGTGTGGCCGCACGAAGCGGACAGGTACCCGGCCCGGCTTGACCGAGATAGACCCACGGGGTCCATTTCGTGTGTGTGTGTGTGTGTGTGTGTGTGTGTGTGTGTGTGTGTGTGTGTGTGTGTGTGTGTGTGTGTGTGTGTGTGTGTGTGTGTGTGTGTGTGTGTGGTGCCGTCCTGTAAGTAGAATTGTTAAGTGCTTTTTCTTTGCTCATTGTACATACCTGCATTCCTTTTATTTGGTTAACTCTGCCTTCTTGCATGCTCCCCTGCCCCATTATAAATAAATATCCCTTTTGTTAAATGTTCCAGCTCGTTTCTGTGTTTCTTTCATTGGCTTAGCATGGTGTGTGTTGAGAAATAGCGAGGCAGTAAATTGTTCATTTGGACCGACAGGCCTCGGTAACCTCCGCTTGGGTTACACACGGTTCGGGCACGGTAACGGCTCGTTCCGCTCGAGGTCTGTCGAGGGTGTGAATTCCCCAGTAGCTTTGCCTCGTGGGTAATTAGGTATATTGAGGTTTGGCAATTGACCCTACCCCACGTGGTCGAATTATTGGCGATTCATGGTCCAGTAAGGGACCCGTGCCTTTCGGACTTATCCAAGAGTCACGACCTCAATTCCGGTGTGTTCGGTGGAGCCGACTCTACTGCTCCCTCTCGCAGTTGTGCTCGCCACCGATACCCGGCCCCGCAACAATATTATTGTTTGAGATTATTGATCATGCCAAATGGAGAAGAGAAATGCAGTTGAGCTTTGAAGATATTTCCACGAATATTAAATAGATAAAAACGATTTCAGATACTTTTTCAGGTAACAATGGAACCAATAAAAACAATCATTTTAACACTATCACGCAAACAGTGATGAGACTTGTGTGGCAGGAGAAGCAGCCAATGATCCCGTGATTAGAATAACCAGTGAATAACCAGTTTAAACCACCACTCACAGCTCTTCAAAACACAAATTTATGGTTACTCTGTTTGAAACCATATCACAAAATTTTGTTTTCATGTCGATTTTATTGAACATGTGATTTTTTTTTTTGATGTACTCCAGTGACTTGTGTGAGAGAAGCTCTCCGAAGATGACTCTACGAAGATGAGAGTCAGGTGAGATGTTTCGGGGAGTGACCATATTACACGAGAATTCCCACCATCACACAGCAAATGTGACCACTACTACTCCAGTAGAAATGCTTTAGAAAGTTCAAAATAATTTCTCATACGATCCAGACTTGTCATGTGATTTTTCTTTCCTTTGGCACGGAGTTTACGAATGGTGAAGACGTCAAAGCTTGTGTTATGAATGTTCTGAAAAGGCTGCGTACCTGGTCCCATGATCTGTATGCAGATAGGTGGAGGCCCTGCCACATTTTTAGACCCTCGTGGAGGATCTCCAAGTCTTACTCATGTTGTTGTTCTTAATCTTCTTCTTGTGGACTTTTTTGTTTCACAGCCTACAGTTTTCATCGAAACTTCCTGAAACTTGGCATACATATGTAAAAATACCCTGCTCAGACAGTAACCATCTCCGATTTTGAGAATTCCTCCTAGAAAAAAAAAGTTATGACGTCAAAATATCTCCGCTAATGGAAATCGCCTAAAAAATTATCTCCGAAACTCGGCAAGCTTTTTGAATTCTGTTTGCGGGAATCGAACAGGGCATTGGCAGAGATGAATTACCGCACATATGATACATCACTATGACGTCATATCAATTTTTATGACGTCATGCCTATTTTTTGACATTTTTTGTTTCACAACCCAGAGTTTTCATCGGATCTTCGTGAAACGTGCCATGTATATGCAGAAAGCCCACACGCAGACAGTAACCATCTCCGGTTTTGGAAATTCTTCCTAGAAAAAAAAGTTGACGTCATAATATCGCCACTAATGGAAATCACCGATACCATTATCTCCGAAACTAGGCAAGCTGTTTGAATTTTGTTTGCGGGAATGAAGCCGGGCATTAGCACTGATAATTTATCGCAAACCTGATACATCACAATAACGTCATATTCGTTTTTATGACGTCATCATTAAGAGGACGAGGATATTAGCTCATTTGAGCTTGTTGTTTCGAGTTAATCGACTATTATCTTTCTAATGGTGCCATGTTTAAAAAAAATTCTTACAAGAGCAAGAATCCTTTGGGATAAAGCATGATGGACGGACAGACAGACATTGCTCTTTTTAGTAACAGATAAAGATGTTATGCAGGTATAAATTGTTTGGCAGTAATTTTTGCTTGACCCCAATAACTACCCTTGTGAATTTATTGGAGGGGTGGAGCGAGGGAAGAGCATTATTTTTCAACCCCTCCCGGGGGGGGGGGCGCTTATTGTCAGGACAATGGTAACTAACTTCACCTCCAACCCCTCCTACTCGTTTGCCCCAATTGACTCCTCTGACCATGTGACCTTGTTCTTTCATGAGCCAAGGTTCTGTATATACTACTACTACTACAACTACGACGTTAATGGCTCCACCAAACAATGTGAGCAGATGGTACACCCAGCCTCCTCGTTCCAAGGGATGACACACATTGATACTGTGCCCCACTTGCGAAGCACCAGGATGGCAATTTATATCTCGGCTGAGAATCGTACCGAGACAAGACAGATCAGAGGTGAGTGCACCTACCTTGAGGGCCGAGGCTATCCTTCATGCACTGTGAATATTAAAATGAAGATAAATAAAAGATATTAATCCGAGGTAATTGCAAGCATCAACAACATTGTTATATCCGTCGCCATGGGAACATGGTGTTTTTGTTTCAACTGGCAATTTATTTATTTAATCGTCGTGACGCGGACGTGTAAAATTTGGAAACATCATTTCGAGGACAGCAATAAAAAATCCTCTGAAAGAATTAAAAGCAATTTGAGGACGAATTCACACGGTTACAATTAATGAAAAAAATGGACTTGATGTTTTACTGGAATCCCACGGCAATGCGATATTGCAACATCTGAGGGGAATAATCTGCTAAAGAGTTGAATATGTAAAACTGGAATTGTTTACGTCTAAGGTCAGAATTCCGATCAGAATTTTGGCACTTTTACTATCCTAATATCCAATTTTATTGCCATCACATCGCAAGCATTTAAATAGGTGATGCTTTGCATCCATAATCTTCCTTCTCATTTTTCCTTCCTCCCTTCTCCTATTCTCATTTATGCAGCGCATGGCTGTGAGTGGCATCAATGGCTGACGGGGGTGAGTGGGTGACTGTGCTGCTTCTGCTACGCCCACTGCAGGTTAGAACAGGAATTTGTAATTTCTTCAGGGTGCCGGCGATAGTTCACCTATTCTTGACACCAGGATGACAGTTTGTAGCTGGGCCGAGATTCAAACCCAGGCCAGGCCAAACCCAAACCCAATGGGATTTTAAGTGTTGTGTGCACAAATGCATGACTGCAGGGGCAGCAATACGGATGATTCGAGGTGTCAAGTTTCATCGTGGAGTGATCGACCCAAAGTGCCGTACCATGCGAAATGGTTCAAAATGGATATCCCCGAATTACCTCTTCCTGAGCCATCGATAGTGAGCAACCAGATCTGCGCTTGAAGCGTGCACGGCGTTTGGTGCAATTTTCTGCTGCGCTGCGCAGTTGCAAATGATGAATGCAGCATCGCTGGCGTTTAGCACGCAGCAACAAAGGAATTAAAACGGATCAGTGCCCGTGGCAAGTGGAGCACATTGCCCGGCAGTCGTGATTCCAACAGTTCATAACGGGGCGCGATTTCAGTTCGAGCGTCCAAGTGGGATCGAGAGGAATTGGTTATGGGTCATGGCTTGCGGTTCCCCATCCTCTACCCACCGCAAGCTACCCACTCGAGACTCGACGAAGGGTTTTTTGGAGAGGATGGTGGAAAAGGCAGATGGTGAAACCTTGTGAGTTTTCCTGCAATTCTGGTGCTCTCGAGGAACACGTCTCACCAGATGTTCACTTTTATCATTGCCCCGCAGCCTAATGGGCCGTGACGTCGCTCTCATGCAAAGGCAGACAATTTTAACTTCAGCAACGTGATTATATGTGTGCTTATCCCTCTAATGTGGAATGATATTCTTCATGATACGTTCAGAAAAATAATTCCTGCATCAGGCGGACAGAGGGCGGACGGGGTGAAAATAACGTACAGGCGAAAGTGCAGTGATTATATATATATATATATATATATATATATATATATATATATATATATATATATATATATATATATATATATATATATATATATATATATATATATATATATATATATATATATATATATATATATATATATATATATATATATATATATATATATATTTTAATGGATCTGGAAATCATTTGCATTCAACATACAGATGTCCCAAATGTCAGTAATGTCGTTAAGTATGTGTGTAGTCAGATCTCCTTCCTTTTGTCTAGTGGGAGAATCAAAGGCATGCGTTGTGATTTCTTTTAGTTAGGTTATTACATCGAACAAGCCATCTAACAACCATCCCATCTGCATGACCCCTCGGCCCATTACGATCCACGGTACCATCGCGCTTGCAGTCCTCGGTTCGTGGGCCACAGCGCACCTTTGCCTGAGACGGATTGCCAAGGATGTTCAAGGCAGTTTCACCACCACGACCTTTCTCGAACATGCGCGGAGGGGAGGGTCGGCTTTCTCCAAACAAGGCCGAAACCGTGCACCGGAAAGGTATGCCGTAGGACCCTGTCCAATCACAGACGGACAGCGAGGTGTGTTCACCAAGGCCCCTCCCCGCTGAGGGAGGTCCATAAATTCTCAAGCACTCTCTGAGGCAGTGTTGGAGTTTTGTTGGGTTTTTGCTGTTACGAAGGGGGTTACAAAGGCTGTTACGAAGGGGTGGTAGCAGTGGTTGTTACGAGGACTGTCACGAGGGTTGAGCAGAAGGCCGTTGAGGCAGCGAACATGTCTCTCCTGGCCCTCTACAAGGAAGGAAAGAGCGACCCTGACCCCCCTCCGTGGACCCCGACCATTCAACACCCGAGCTCCCTCACGAACTTCGAGTCCCACACGTGCGACTGGGGACCAAACTAGTGACCATTGGCATGTGCCACAGCATGGAGTACCCCCTTTCTCCGACGGCCAGGTACTCATCCGAACTCTGACCCCCAGCTTTCTCTCTCTACTCAGCTGTGAGGGTCCAATAAAGAACTCTGGGTTTCTTTTCATTTGTGTGTGTGTCTGCGTGTGGGCCCGTCTTTAAGTAGAACTGAATAAGTGTGTTTGGATCATTGTACATATTCCTTGCTTGCATATTCACATTAAGTCTTGCCTTTGTCTTTTACTGCAAATAAAACTTGTTAGAAATGTCCCCAGTTCGTTTCCGTCCCTTCTTGCATTGGTCCAGCATGGTTTGGATCTGAGTATAGGCGGGATTTTATCTCCGATAACCGGACAATTGTAGCTGGAACGTCCTGGGCAGGACCGCTCAACTGCATCCGAGCCGGAAAGGTGAGTAGGCGAGTGGAAGTCGCTAGGTGTAATTCTACCACTGCCGGAAGAGTGAATTCGGTTCGGCCAGGCGTTCCGAGGGCGTGGATCCCCGGTAGCCGAGACCGCGTGGTTACTTAGGTACATTGGATCGAGACAAAATAACCCTCCACCACGCGGTCGAGATGTTGGCGTTTCACGGTCAGTTAAATGACCCGCCGGCTTGCGGAGTTATCCGAGCGATGGCCTACAATTCCGGGGAGTTTGGTGGGAGACGACGCAAGCTTTCCCCACCTCATGGTCGTTCTTGCCACCGACCCCTGGCCCGCAACAATATATATATATATATATATATATATATATATATATATATATATATATATATATATATATATATATATATATATATATATATATCGGATGGCATTGTGAAGGTGTAGTGTGTGTGATGGATTAAACCTTGAGAGTTTTGCAATCCCCTCGTGCATCATTGGATGGATGCCTTTCATGTGTGTAAAATGCCTTTGCTTTATCTTGGTCTATTTGTTACTTGCAAAATCGGAAGATTTTTCAAGTATATTGGTTAGTCGATTTTGTTATCCTGTCTGTCTGTTTGTCACCTACTGGTCACAGTTTTAAACTGATCTTCACGGAACTTCACTAGATTGTCGAGTTTGTCACAAGGAAGAAGCCTATTATTTTTGAGGTCAAAAGGTCAATAACTAAGGTGAGGTTTCTAAAAGCCTCAATTTTCATCTAATTGACTTGAAATTTGAAGAGTATTTATATTTCAGGTCAATGAATTCAACCACCAATTATTTTGAGGTCCACATAAGCCAAAGGGACAACATAGGCCAGATTTCTAAAATTGTAAATTTTCATCCGACTGACTTGAAATTTAAAGAGTCATCGCACATTTGGTCATTGAATTCAACCACAAATTATTTATGAGGTTAAATTTGTTTTGTGGATTTTGCAAGTACCGTGCTCTGCACGACGTCTTCTTCTTGTTTGTTTATCTGTCTGTATGTCGTCATATATTTATTTATATCTGTCTATCGACATCCATGTATATATTTATTTATTTATATCTGTCTCTACATTTGTGTCTCTCTCTACATGTTTATATCTGTGTGTGTGTGTGTGTGTGTGTGTGTGTGTGTGTGTGTGTGTGTGTGTGTGTGTGTGTGTGTGTGTGTCTACATCCATGTATATATTTATTTATATCTATCTATCTACATCCATGTATATATTTATTTATTTATTTATATCTGTCTCTACATTTGTGTCTCTCTCTACATGTTTATATCTGTGTGTGTGTGTGTGTGTGTCTACATCCATGTATATATTTATTTATATCTATCTATCTACATCCATGTATATATTTATTTATCTATATCTATCTATCTACATCCATGTATATATTTATTTATATCTATCTATCGACATCCATGTCTATATTTATTTGTTTAAATCTATCTATCTACATCCATGTATATATTTATTTATCTATATCTATCTATCTACATGCATGTAGGTAGTTATTTATATCTATCTATCTACATCAGTGGTCCCCAACCTTTTGATCCCACAGGCCGCATTCACTACTCCCAAGGATGTTGGGAGCCAGAAAAAAATTGATTCATTTTATTGAGTTTTATTGATGCATCTTATTCATGCAAATTGATTTGATTCCTCCCAGCAGTAAGCGGCAGTGGCCGGCAGCGGCATTGTGTAAACCCCTTTAAAATTGCTACATGTAAATCTGTTTTGATTGGAAAGTCCTCGCAGGCCGCAGGTTGGGGACCAATGATCTACATCCATGTATATATTTATTTATTTATTTATATCTGTCTCTCTACGTGTGTGTGTGTGTGTGTGTGTGTGTGTGTGTGTGTGTGTGTGTGTGTGTGTGTGTGTGTGTGTGTGTGTGTGTGTGTGTGTGTGTGTGTGTGTGTGTGTGTGCATCCATGTATATATTTATTTATCTCCATTTACATGCATGTAAGTAGTTATTTATCTCTATCTATCTACATGCATGTAGTTATTTATTTTATTTATCTCTATCAATCTCCATGCATGTAGTTTATTTATCTTTATCCATCTATATCAATGTGGATATTTATCTCCCTCTATCTATCTCCATGCATGTAGTTATGTATTTATTTCCCTATCAATCAAATATATATATATATATATTATCTATCTAAATCGATCTATATGATAGATGTCTATGATAACTCCATATACGAGGTGTGTTCAAAAAGTATCCAACCTTAATTTTTCGTGCGTAAACAAATGAAGCTAGGGAGGCGTGGTTTGGTGCACGTATGTAGGTGATCCTAATCTGTATGCGTGAATATTTTCCCACCTGCAGAAGCTGTCAGTCGCCGACAGACCGTCGATGAGTGAGGAAGTGAAAGTGAGCTCTGTCGGATTTTCGTTTTTGACAAAATGACGGATCACTGTGGTCTCATCGCCAGTGATCACTGTGTTGAAGAAGTTGATCGCTGTTCACAGTCTCCAGTCTCCAGTTCACAGTGTGATCGCTGTTCACAGTCTCCAGAATGTCCTGTGCGATCTCCAAACGGAGTTGCTTCTGCTCGATCGTTCGCAGCTTTGGCACGAACTTCGCTGAGATTCTCCTTAAGCCCAAATCCTCAGTCACAATGGAATGAACGGATCCAATGCTGATGCCCGCCTCGTCTGCAAGTTCTCTGATCGTGATTCGACGATCCTGCATCAGCAGGGTCATCACTTGGTCAATGACGATCTCATTTTGGGATGTTGAGGGCCTACCAGAACGTGCCTCACTTTCCACTGATGTGCGACCATCTTTGAAGCGGTTGTACCACTCTTTTTTTTTTTTTTTTTCTGTGTGGTGCCTATTGCTTCGTTCCCGAAGGCCTGTTGAATCTTGCAGATCGTTTCCACTTGGGAATCGCCAAGCGTAACACAAAATTTGATGCAGTATCGTTGTTCAAGTTTTTCCGTCATTTTGTCAAAACCGAAAATCCGATGGAGCTCACTTACACTTCCTCACTCATCGGCGGTCTGTCGGCGACTGACAGCTTCTGCAGGTGGGAAAATATTCACGCATACAAATTCGGATCGCCCACATACATGCACCAAACCACGCCTCCTGAGCTTCGTTTGTGTACGCACGGAAAATTAAGGTTGGATACTTTTTGAACACACCTCGTATATAATTAGTTCGATAGAGATAAATAAAATAAATAACTATATGCATGTAGATCGATAGAGATAAATATCTTCATGCATGGAGACGTGTGTGTTATGTATATATATATATATATATATATATATATATATGTATATGTATATGTATATGTATATGTATATGTATATGTATATGTATATGTATATGTATATGTATATATATATATATATATATATATATATATATATATATATATATATATAATAGTTATTTATGTGGCTGTATATATCCACATGCATGTAGTTATTTATTTTACCTCTCCAGCCTCACCCCCCCTGCTTTGTCTGAGATATTCCCCTCCCCTCCCATATTTCCTCAGGGTGCTCAAGGTCCGCCAGCAACCCCCTTCTGGTAAAACTGCCAAAATCAAGAATCACTGCTCACCTTCACTCTTTCATCTCTCTTTTTTCCCACCTTTTGAACAAACTCCCACACTCTCTTCAATCCCACTCTTTCACCCAGGTCTTCAAAACAGCCGTTCACCACCATCTCTTATCTCCCCCCCATCCAAAAACACGATCTTTTCTACCCCTGCTAATCCACCACAAACCCACCTCCTTCATATTCCCCACTTTTCTTCCTGAAAGTCCCTGTCATGTAAAGACCTGAAAGTCCCTGTAGTGTCCATCTTGTTTACCCTGTGTACCTCACCCCATCCCTCTCCCTTCCACAGATCACATGTCTCTGTTCCCCACTGTTTTTTCCTTCCTTCTCCCACCCCTCTTGTCTTCTGCTCCCCTAATTGAATGTTCTACATGTTAGCTCTTATACGAGCCTCGACAGTGTATCCAATTAAAAAAAAAATCTATCTATCTATCTATCCACATGCATCTAGTTATTTATTTATTTCTCTATTTATCTCCATGCATGCAGTTATTTATTTATTTCGCTGTATATATTTATATGCATTCATTTATTTCTTTATCTTTCTATCTACATGCATGTGGTTATTTACTTCCTCTCTGCCTGCATCCCACTGAAACCCATCGACAGATCTGCCACATGGCCTAATGTAAAAATATAAGTCTAGGGGGATGTAATGATGTCGGAAAGATGCTGATGTGGAAAAAGCTGAGCTTTCCCAGTTTTGATGGTGGATGGTGGAGGGTGGAAGGGTGGATTTGTTGCAGTAGCTTGAAGGAAACTGTGTCAGCAGGGGGTCCTGCTTTGCCTTCGAAGGCTAGACAATTTCCCCTTTCATTCTCTCCCCACAACTGTGCTGACTTTGCATGTAGAAAGAGGTTCATCATCCTGCGGGAGCCGCAGAAATAGGATTCATTGCTTGTGGTAGCAAAGCATCTGCACAGACCTCGTTCCACACTTCCCTTCCCTTTCTGAATGCTTCATTGCCAGAGAGCATATCTCCAAATGATTACTCCAAAATGGAGTGGGTGGGGGTTTTTGAAAGGGAAAATTTGTTTTTATTGAAAGGGAAAATATGAGGGAGGATGGAGTATAAAATAGAAGGTACAAGGGGGGAGGGGGAAGAAAATGGAGAATAGGTTTTGAAGATAAGGTAGGAGAGAGTGGGGGTGAGGGGTGTGTGAGCCACGCAGAGGGAATTGCTGTACAAGAGGTCGGGCCTAAATTCTGCAATTTTACATACCTATTATGGAGATGATCTCAATGTACCGATGCAAGGAAATTAGACACAGGTGGAAGCCATTCATCATGTGTGCCACATCAACACCTGTGCCACATCAACACCACACTAATTTATCAACACAAGATCCAAAGAAGAAAATGCAATTTTTAATTTTTTTTTTTTAAATAAAGTGGTTTTGTGTTTTTTATTTATTTATTTTATTTTAAAGTTTTTGCATTTTTTTTCCTCCGGGGAGGGGGCATGGGCTTCATAAAAAAACACACATCAACCACACAACGCCCCTTGATGAGACCCCCATCAACAGCACTACACATCCACACAATCACCCATCAATGCTCAAGCCACCTAAAAGTCCTGCCAACATCCCTTTACCTCTCTATCTCCATAACTTCCAGGTACCTATCAAATTCTAATTTAAACTTATCGACTGTTTCCACTGCCACTTACACTGAATACATTATAAGATTATTATTATTATTATTCCATTGGTTACTTTCTAGTTAGATATTTTTCCTTATTGCAGTTTTACAGAATTATTTTGGTTGAAGCATGTACAGTAGTTAATTACTTAATAAATAATTTTGCCCAAAAATGTGTAAATTGAACTTGTAGAATGTTATGTTGCATGTCTGACGAGATGCTGCAGAAGGAACTTACATTTGAGCGGTCTCATCTGGGTTCGATTTCTGACCTGTAATTGCTGGTGTTTTGCAGGTGTTGCATCGCAAAGGGCTATGTCCCTCGAGTGGACGCTAAACCGGCTGTTCCGTCTGCTTAGTTGGTGAACGTTGAAGATCCAACGGTATCTCTCATCAAGCATGGGTGAGTTATTGCCAGCAACCTGACCAATTTACAATTCCTTGCCCAAATTGGTGCAACATCAGGCCTGGTCAGCCAGTTCGTGAACTACTTGGAACAGACTTTTTCCCTCTTGACTCCACAAGGAGTTGAGAATAATTGTGGTTGTTAAAGTCTGAGTAAATATTATCATATTTTTGGAGCACACAATGAAAGATTTTGAAGTGTTAGAGCACATTGTAGGTGATAATTAAAACAGGAACCAACTTGTCGAGGTTGGAAGTTAATTTGGATATCCTTTAGTTCTTAATTGGACGATTGAACTAATGCAAGTATCCTCGTCTTGACGACCCTCCGAAGCACAAAAGGGACGGAGCCCTTATCTCAGTTGGACGTAATCCTGCCCAAATAGAATGTTATGAGTACAAGTACATCGGGGACAGTCATGATTTGCATGGGCAGCAATACTGAATATTAATACAATACTAATGAATACTAATACAACACAACACCGTGGAACACGAATACATCTATCCATTGGGACCATACTCTGTGCAGAGCGTTGGTGCTGCCGAAGCAGTTTTCTTGGCTATTGGGCACAATCCTGGACGGGTCGCCACTCCGACACAGTATACCAGCATGCTGGTACTCATTTTGCCAACCTCGGAAGGATGACAGGCAGAGTCAACCCCACCTGGTATTAATTCAACAGCCAAGGTGGATTTGAACTCAGGATACTAGGATCCTAAGCCCACCACCCGAACCATTGAGCCAACGCCAGGAATATACAAATCTACAATACACTGAAGCTCGTCCAATACTACTGAAGGATTACAATCTGTCTTTCATTCATTTTCTATGACGTATCTTAAGGAAACAGAAGGCTCAGTCAATCAATGTTTTTGTTTTTTTTCACACCGGACAGAGACTCAGACCCAAAGTTTCAATAGAAATGTCAAACCCAAGACTTTGTCGATGTGACAACTTCATTGGTTGGATTTGACTTGCGTTTCTTTATTTACAACCTGATTATTATCTATTATTTATGTCTGTCATGGTTTGTTCAATTGCTTTTTTATTCTGTCCGGCTGTCATTGCAACTCTTCTTTGCTCTGTCACTTCCATCATAAACCTTCGGAGCGAATTTATAAACGTGGCCTCATACAGTGACCAGTTTTTCCATTTTACCCTCAATTCGGTAAAAATCACAAACCTTGGCAGTTCCATCCATGTCCAGGCGAAAATGTCTCTTTAAATGATTCATGGAATTTATTGTCAAGGCCAGTGGGGCTCTTTATGGTCTTGAAATGAACTTTTGAATAAACGCAATGTTAATCTATCCGCCTGTAGTCTACCTCGCTTACGTTCTTCCATTCAAGACTTAGGCACCGTACTCCTGCCAGATTCAATTGCCTGACAGATTTCATCCAAATTGCCCTCATCCATCCATGGGGACCATATTCTATGCAGAGCATTGCTGCTGCTTCAGCAGTCTCCTGGGCTATTGGGCACAATCCTGGACGGGTCACCACTCCGACACAGGATACCAGCAAGTTGGCACTCATTTTGCCGACCTCGGAAGGATGACAGGCAGGGTCAACCCCACCTGGTATTAATTCAATAACCAGGGAGGATTTGAACTCAGGATCCTCGGATCCCAAGCCCACCACCCTAATCATTAAGCCAACACCAGGCATAAATTAATTGCCCTTAAGAAGATCAGGAACAATGAATGGCAAAACAAGGGACTAGTAGAAGTGCTGGAAAATGTGCAATTGATGACTTGAAACAAGTTTGATGAAAAGTTTCAAAGTGCGAAACATGTCGTGCCGATGTATGACAGGTTGTTACCAAATGCTATCACATATATCCGCAACTCGAGCTTGGGCAAAGATCGCGTTGAAGGCAAAAGGAAAGGTATTAAGACAATGTGAAAGTAACCTTTCATAATAAAGGTGATAGATCCTTCTGTAATCATGTACATGCTGTTTCCTTCTTCGTCATAGGCAACAACCAAGTGGAAAGGTGTTGATTCCCGTGAATAACAGTGTATCGAAGAGCCCATGAAAAAGAAGAGGGAGTGAAAACCAGCAAAATAAACATCGGAAAGGGTCCAGTCGACATCTTCCCAGATTGTGACAAAGGAAAACTGCAGCTCGATGATTGGCATTCACAACCACAGGTGGACACAGCACCAGCTTGTAAATTACATGCAAGTTATCTTCTTTGATGTTTTTTTTTTTTTGTTCTTTGATATTCATTTCATGAGTGATCATGGATTCCTTAAATTCCATTATTCTACATCGCAATCTGACTCATGCATCATAAATATGAGATCATGCTATCCATATTTCAGTTGTCAATTGGAGGTGATGCTGACAGAACCTACAGTGATGTTGGTAGTCCCTGAATGGATTACACAGCAATAATCTGCAGATTCATAAATCACCACATTTGTAAATTATCCACCTTCCCGCACGTCCCCCTTCTTCTTCCTCTGTGCTCATCCAGTGCCGCAATCACCCCCCCCCCCCCGTTGAAGAGCCCTGACCTTCATGTAAAAAAAAAGTTATCCTCCAAGGATTTTACAGCAGCTACACCGTTCTGGAAAATTTCATGTCACAACGATTTATTGACACTTTTGTCATATGGTTGGGATGCCAGGATAGCTCAGGGATAGTGCACTCACCTTTGAGCTGTCGAGTCTGCATTTGATTCTCGGCCCGACGATGAACTGTCAGAATGGTGCTTCTCAGGCAGAGCATTGCATCAGAGAGGGCACTCGCTGTCCCTCAGACAGAAGCTAAGTTTGGAGACCCATCTGCAAGCATTAAATGTTCCTTTGTGTCTTGTGCAAAGAGTAGGCACATAATTGCCGGCACCCTGAACAAATTCTAAATCTTTGCCCAAATCAATTTCCAATCAAATTATCAGGTCTGGCCAACCAGTTTGTGAAAGGTTTTTTTTTCTATAAAAAAAAGAAAAGACAGAGTCCAGGCTTGTGGAAAAGCGAGAACAAGGAACGGATCAGGACACACCATAACAAAAGCAACAGCAGAAAAAGAGGGGGGGGGGTGTTACCAACAGCAGGGCCGAAGGAGAAAAGAAACGGAGACAAATAATAAGGGATGCGTGGGTCAGGATGAGAGGTACAGGAGAATGCATGGGGTGGAAAATATGAAAAAGCAAAAAAAAAAAAATTGTTGGGGGGGGGGGGCGGTGGAGGGGTCGGTGATTTAAAGGTGTAGAAAAGATCATGTATTTGGATAGGGTCAGGTCAGGTCAGGTATGGGAGCATGTGGCAGAGCATTGCGTCGATGCGTCCACTTTTTGCGTCCACGTCGATGCGTCCACGGTACTCCAGGGGCCTCCGTCTGGCAATCCCCCAGGCAGATGCCTGGCCCATCCCCATCTCCTTAAGATGCCGATCAACTTGCTGCAACCATGAGGCACGTGGTCGGCCCATTGGTCTCCTCCACTCACGAGGCTCCCTCTCTGGGAGAATCTGGTGAACAGGATCAGCGTCAGGAAAACGAGCCACATGTTCATACAGCTGCAGCTGACGTTCACGGACTATTTAGGTAACAAATCTCATTTGAGTCTCTCTCAGCAACCGCTCGTTGGACACGAAGTCCGACCAGCGATCGCAAAGGATTCTCCGAAGAGACCTGGTACCAAAGGAATTTAGTCTCCGTCTCAAATCCCTGGTCAGATTCCAAGTCTCACATCCGTAGAGCAAGACTGGAAGCACCAAGGACCTGAAGACTTGGACTTTTGTCCTCCTGCACAGGTTCCGGCAGCGCCTCACCCCATTATCCAGTGGAACCTTGACACCCCAGACCCGACCCAGACATATATTGACCTCTGACTCATAGCCAGCAGAGATGTGAATATCACTGCCGTGGTGACAGATCCCAGGAGTAAGTCAATCTCTCCGTGACCTCAAAATCCTTGCCACAAACAGGTACAGACAAGAGGGCAGCAACCAAGATGTCATTGAAAGCCTGGATCTTAGTTTTGACCCAAGGAACCCGTAATCCCAGTGGCTCCGACTCCTCGTTCAGCACCTCGAGGGTCCCCAAAAGGATATCTAGAGTCTCCGCAAAGATGACTGCATCATCTATGAAAAAAGCTCAGAGATCTTGACATTCCCAAACGATACACTGCAGTGTGATCTTTTCGACATTCTCCCCAAAATCCAGTCCCTACAAGTGCTGAAAAGTGTGGGGGGCAGTACACACCCCTGCCGAACTCCAGTAACAAATTGAGATATGTCAAAGATGGTATTACCACATCTCACAGCGCTCTCCGTACCAGGGTCAAGTTCAGATATCAGATTGATACATTTTGGTGGCACCCCGCGAAGACGAAGAATCCTCCAGAGGGAATCCCCATTCACTGAATCAAATGCTTTTCAGAGATCAAAACATGCTGCAAGCAGCTCCTGCCGAAACTCACATCCGCATTCAGTGAGGACCTGAAGAGCAAGGATACGGTCAATCGTTGACCTCTTTTTGGTGTAAAGCCTGACTGCTCTGGATGCTGGTGCTCAAGCAGTTGGTGGTGAACTCAATAATTATCCGAACAACGACCTTGCTCGTCACTGAGAGCAGCGTCACCCCTCGGCATTTGCTGCAGTCCTGGCGATCACCCTTCCCTTTCCAGAGAGGGACAAGAAGGCCCCTCTTACAGTCAGTTGGGATGATGCCTATGTTCCAGGCAGAGCACAGAACTGCATTCAATGACAAGAGTACAGCAGTTCCATCCATCTTGAGAAGTTCAGTATGTATGCCACAGATCCCAGGAGCTTTACCCCATTTAAACCAGTTAACCGCATCCTGTGTTTCCACAAACAAAGGTGGATTGTAGTTTATTGGAGGGTCAGCAATCGGCATAGTAACACCTGACATCCAACTCGACAGCTGGTGGATCAACCTGGTACAGCCGCTCAAAGTAACCGGCCCAGCGGGCCTTCACTTCGGACTCCTCTGTCAAGAGCCCACCACCCTCCACTCTAACTGCAATACACTGAGGGACGGGCTTGGAGGAGCACAATGGAAGCAGGACGAGAATCACATGACCACAGGTGATACTCTACCCTGTCACAGATTCCTCGCACATAGGCCTCCTTGTCCACCCTTAGCGCACGTACAGTTACGCCTCAGCTCTGAATAGCTCAGCTCTGCCATTCAGTCTGGCCCTGTGACTATGGTTAATGGTCTCCAGTGTCCCTTGAGAGACAAAATTATTCTTCACCCTCCAGTGAGTTCTAAGTCATCGACGGGCATCATCAAGGACGGTGGTCTTGAAGGCACTCCACATCTCTTGAGGATTCCTCAGAGCACCCAGATCCCCCAAATCTCCACTCAGCCTGTTCGCAAACTCCTCAGCAACTCTCTCATACTTCAGCTTGCCAACATCAAGCCTAAGCTGTGATGGTACCATTCTCCCGGATTTAAGCTGCATCTTCAGAGTTGCTACAACAAGCCTGTGTTCTGGTTTGAGGAACTGAGCACTCCGATAGACTCTGCAGTTCTGGACCATCCTCCAGCAACCACCAAAGAGCACATGGTCAATCTCCTTTGCCACACCACGAGCAATGGAATCCTAAGTCCAGCAATGGAATCCTAAGTCCAGCAATGAGCCTGTGGGTGCTGGAACCATGAACCAGCCACCCTAAGTCCAGGACTTCTTGCAAAGTTTAGGAACTTCGTGCTATTCTGGTTCATAGTTCCAGACCCATGGGGACCAACACATGTATTATAACCATCCCTATCAGTTCCGGTTGATGCATTAAAATCCCCCAAGACTAGAAGAGTATCTTCCCCGGAAAACTTATCAACCACAGACTCGAGCGTGGCATGGAATGTGTCCTTCATGGTGAGATCACTCGCCTCAGTCGTAGCATATACAGAGACCAGTGAAACGACACCCAACGAGTATGAATCCTTTGTCTCATAATTCGCTCGTTGACCGGTGTAACCTCCGTTACCATTGGAATCAGCTTATTGGACACAGCTACAGCAACTCCTTGGGCATGGTAACCATCAGAGCGACCAGCCCAAGAGTCGGTGTAACCACCCACCATGATCTCGCCGCAATCTGGGCTCCGAAACTCAGAGAGTGCTGCAATACCGATGTCCAAACGCTTGAGCTCAGATGACAGAAACAGGTGATCATCCTCTGTTATGGATAGGACATTCCAGGCACCCACCCGAAGGGACCGCTTCAGCTTAACCCAAGGAGACCGCCTTCTGGTGGACGACACCTCAGCACCACCCTGACACACACCACCACAATCTGACCCGGGAAGGTTACGCCGTGGTTTTCCTCCTATCATCAAAGAGTGGGGTTCCTGAAGGCTTTGCCCCAATCCCCTCATCTGGTGAACTGCTTTGTAGAGGACAGCTGCACAGGAGGTACTCCCACAGAGTGTGTTTTCAGATATTATTTTGTGGTTCGTTTTTCGGAATGAAGGGTTTTATGGTGGCTGGAGTGCAAATCCTGCCACCGACCTCCTCAAAAAAAAAAATAGTAGCCCAACTGCAGGAGGATCTCCGCAGACAGTTGGGCACTTAATATGGATGGCTGTTTGCTAACAAGGAGCTTCTCCGCACTTTGACAGGTTTTTGTTTTTAAATCCTGCTGGGTGTCCATATCCAGACACCCTCCTCACCAGGAAACCTGGTGGGGGCGACCGTTTCGTCACCAACAACCCGACAATGAAACAGGTTTGTGCAGGTTTATATTGTACCTATAACAAGTCACAGATCAAATATGGCCTGACCTGACAACATTATGGATGGGGGAAGATTTGAGATGGTGGTGAACAGCTGTCTTGAAGACTTGGAGGGAAGATGAGGTTGAGGAGAATGGGGAAGTTGGTTCCACAGGTTGGAAAAGCAAGGAACAGATGAGTGGAGGTGAACAGTGGTTCAGGATTTTGGGAGTTTCACCAGAAGGGGGTTGATGGTGGACCATGTGTGCACTGCAGAAACATGGGGGGAGAGCAAAGCACGAAGAGGGCAAGACCAGAAAGGAGGTTGAAGAAGACAGACCACTGACCTGTCTGCGATGGCAAAGTGATAGGCCCATTGACTCAGGTTCATTGTGGGAGATCCCAATAATCTTGAAGACCTTGGTTTTCACAGCATCAAGCAGAGCAAGGTGTGAGGCAAGGGAGCCAGTCCAGATGGGACAGCATTGCTCTATCAAGCTGCAGATGAAAGCCTTGGAGGTCATAAATGTTCAGGTGTGTCAAGGAAGACCTTTACGTGACAGAGGATGCCCAGTCGGCGATTTGGCTTTGGAGGCCAACTTTTAAATGTGGTTTGGTCAATCTACCGACTTACTGTGGCCGATCCCACAATAATGTGGCATTAATTGTAACCATTAAAGCAGTATTCGAGGTTATGTTTGTGTGTGTACATTATGCTCATCCTCTCAAGAGATTATGTACTAAATGAGAATTAAACCTATGATGCTGTTCATTGTCTGGCGGTTGGTGCTATCTGCTTCCCTTGATTGTCAGATGTTGATCTGCATCTGGCACCATTAATGTCAGCCCCAACAGTCAAGAGAACCTGGAGCAAGAATTTTAATTTTATAAAAATTATTATTTTTATGATAACCCAGGTAATAGCACATGATAACCTACTTTTAGCTAAGGTATTGTGGGATCTTTAACATTCACAAGGAAGTGATAACACACGGGAGCTAACTTAGTAGTTTCCAAAGGAAGCATCAATCTATGATGCAACGCCCTGATCTGTTTTTGTGCCGATATTTAATACGTTGACAATCTGAAGATATTTGACAATAGCATAGCTTTTAATACCATCCTTTATTTTTAAAAACTTCTAAAATTTGCCTATTTTCATACTTGCTCTAATTGAGGAATTTGATTGTCTAATAAATTATCGAGAAGGACACTCAGTAGAGTGCATACCTTCGCCACTCAATGCCTGATCGACGAGAACATAGCGGTCCCAATACATTTTTGAAATGTCATGCCAGATATTGTTTTTGGCCCTTTCAATGGTGAAGAATCACTTTAAAATTTAATAATTCTCGAATCCGGATCCAGATTCAGATCTTCACCAAAATTGAATCAATTCTTCCTTGTTACACACTCAGCATGTCCACCAAGTTTCGTCTGAATCCGTCCACAACTTTTTGAGATATCCTGCACAGAGACAAACAAACCAACAGACAAACAGATAGAAAGGAATGAAAACATAACCTCCTTCGCCTTCGGTGGCAGAGGTAAAAATGAGTATGCCTGAATCAGATGCAATTATTCCTTTATTGTGACATTAGCTTTGCTGTTTTGGTTAGGCCTAGGTCACATTTGCCACGGCGGCCGTGGGGTCTCCAAAATCTGCGGCCACTAGCAATTCTACGGCGGCCGCAGTATTTTCACGGTCACACAATGTAGCAGTCACATATGTTTTTATTTTTCGGGTAGCCGCACGGCGTGTTTATAAATTGTGGAGACCGAAAACGTGGGGGTGCCGTACGGTCTTTGATTTGATGTCGCACGGTGACCTTAGGGCGTCCCTGCGGCGGCAATATAATTTTCAAGGCAGACGCAAGGAGACCTCAAGGTGCCCGCAAGGCGACCGCAGGGGGGCCTAAGGCGAACGTGCGGCCAGACGGAGGGTAACGAGTGGGTATATATATACCAGTCCTTTTTTTTTACTGAAATAAAAATATACCAGTATATATAACTGAATATACTATAACTATAATATACCGTGATCCCCCAGAATCCGAACGGCCAAGCTGTTTGAACAAATTGGAATCCGAACAATTTTTTCGAGAAAGTTTGGCCCTAAAAACCCAATACATTATAAAAAAAACCGAACAAAACGTAGCGTTCATGTTTGTTCACGTGTCTCCCCCACCTGTTCGAGCCGCATCTTCGCGCTTTGTTCATTCAGTTCGTCGGTGGAAGTACTCAATCACATTTGCTCTATGGCGAGGATACGGCAGCCGTACGCCCTCTGAATTGACAGAAACGTGCGGCGGCCGCAGAGAAACTGAGGTGGCCTCAGGTTGGCCCTATGCCGTTTGGCTATATTTTACAGGCCGTAGGGGCGCCGTGGAATTATAACTGCGGAGTTATAACTTTTTCATTTCTACGCTCGCCGTAGCAATTCGACAAAGCCAAGCTATGATGTAGATGTGTTCCATGCCGACCGTACGTAGGGCGTGCGGTGGGCTTGCTTTTTCCATGAGGCTGCCGGAAGATCTTATCAATGAAAAATGAATTTTGCCCACCCCCAAAAAATTACGGCACCCCCACGTTTTCGGTCTCCACAATTTATAAACACGCCGTGCGGCTCCCCGAAAAATAAAAACTTGTGTGACCGTGGAAATACTGCGGCCACTTTATAATTGCGAGTGTCCGTACATTTTGTGGACCCTCCAGGCACCTAGCCAAATGTGACTTAGGCCTTACCTCGTGTTTTCACCTTCATTTTTTTTTTAATCATCTTGTGTTTTAATTATTAACAAAAAAAGCAATCCGATCACGTGGTGTGGCGGACTGTCGGGCAAGGATTGAATTTCACAGCAAAACCGGTTGTAATTTTTAATATCCATGATTACGTCAGCCCGATGCGTTTGATGAAAGTGATTGTGGTTCTGGGGGCATCATGTTTGATGAGCTGCCCTGGGGGTAGCGCTCTCGCAGAGTGCGCGAGCGATCGGAACCCAGGCCGGAGCTCGAGCCTGTGCGAACATTTGGATGTGGCGATTGTACGAGTTTACATGCAATACACCGGCACCGAAGGTCAATTACTTATCCTATTTTACCTTAAACATGGGGAATTTCAGTTTAAAGTCTCTTGAAAGTGGGTTTTCTTTGGGTCCGCGAACGGATTAATTAACTTTCCATTATTTCTTATTGGGAAAATATTTTTTGAATCCGAACTTTTTGCAATCCGAACAGCCTCCAGGAACGAATTAAATTGGGATTCTGGGGGCACCACTGTGTATAGGCAAACAACTATACTCCGATCTCTACCGGTAATGCACGGTCGACGCAGACTGCCACAGAGGCCGTACGTAGGTGCACGGCGGGCGTAGGGGAACCGTGCGTCGACCCTGCGTTGCCCGCAGTAGTCACACAGACCGCAAGGCCACCATACGGCGATCGTGTAAATAGTGCGGCGGCCGTAATTTTTTGGGGGTTGGGAAAATGCAATTTTCATTGATAAGAGCTTACGGCAGCCGCACGGAAAACGCAAGCCCACCGCACGCCCTATGTACGGTCGACGTGGAACACATCTACGTAATAGCTTGGCTTGTCTAATTGCTACGGCGAGCGTAGAAATGAAAAAAAGTTATAACTCCGCGATTTCATTCCACGGCGACCCTCCGGCCTGTAAAATATAGCCAAACGGCGTAGGGTCACCCTAAGGCCACCTCAGTTTCTCTGCGGCCGCCGCACATTGCTGTCAATTCAGAGGACATACGGCCGCCTTATCCTCACCGTAGAGCAAATGTGACTGAGGCCTTACCCGGTTGAAATACTGAGTTGGTTTACATTGAAGGTCAGGTCAGGTCAGGTATGGGAGCATGTGCCAGAACAGCGTGTTGCTCTGTCCACTTTCCACCGGTACTCCAGGGGCCTCCATCTGGCCATCCCCCAGGCAGATGCCAGGCCCATCCCCATCTCCTTGAGATGCCGGTGAACCTGCTGCAACCACGAGGCACGTGGTCGGCCCATCGGCCTCCTCCACTCACGAGACTCCCTCGCTGAGAGAATCTGGTGAGCAGGATCAGCATCAGGAAAACGAGCCACATGTCCATACAGCCGCAACTGACGCTCACGGACCATGCAGGTAACAAATCTCATCCGAGTCTCTCTCAGCAACCACTCGTTGGACACAAAATCAGACCAGCGATAGCCAAGGATTCTCCAAAGAGACCTGGTACCAAAGGAATTGAGTCTCCATCTCAGATCCTTGATCAGAGTCGAAGTCTCGCATCCATAGAGCAAGACTGGAAGCACCAAGGACCTGAAGACTCGGACTTTCGTCCTCCCACACAGGTACCGGCAGCGCCACACCCCATGATCTAGTGAATCCATGACTCCCCAGGCCCGACCCAGACGTCTAATGACCTCTGACTCACAGCCAGCAGACATGAATATCACTGCCAATGTAAGTGAATCTCTCCTCGACCTCAACGTCCTCACCACAAACAGACAGACAAGACAGCAGCATCCAACATGTCATTGAAAACCTGGATCTTAGTTTTGACCCAGGAAACCCGTAATCTCAGTGGCTCCGACTCCTCATTCAGCACCTCGAGGGCCCCCAGAAGGATATCTAAAGTTTCCGCAAAGATGACTGCATCATCTGCGAAATCAATGTCCGAGATCTTGACATTCCCAAATGATGCACCGCAGCTTGATCTCTCTGACATCCTCCCGAGAATCCAGTCCATACAAGTGCTGAAAAGTGTGGGGGCCAGTACACACCCCTGACGAACTCCAGTAACAACTGGAAATAAGTCAGAGATGGTACCACCACACTTCACAGCACTCTCAGTACCAGAGTAGAGTTCAGACATCAGATCGATCAGTTTTGCTGGCACCCCACGAAGATCACGAATCCTCCAGAGGGAATCCCGATTCACTGAATCGAACGCTTTGCAGAGATCAACATGGGCTGTAAGCAGCCCCTGCCGAAACGCTTGACTGCGTTCGGTGAGGACCCGAAGAGCAAGGATACGGTCAATCGTTCACCTCTTAGGTGTAAAGCCTGACTGTTCTGGACTCTGGTGCTTACATTGAAGTGCTAACTTTGAATTACGAAAAGTTTATTCCAACATGATTTTCATGTTCCTGTAATTGATGTAATTGATACAGCTGCAAGAGCCAGCAAAGAACAGAATAATAAACAAAGCCACAGTATGGATTTTTCTTTTCCCTTTTGGCTGCAAATTTGGCAATGAAAACCATAATTAGGTCACTACTGGATTTAGACACAGTGAAAGACATCGATTTGATTAAATTGTTTATTGCCTATTAGCTTGTCATAGTCCAGAGCTCTTTTGACACCGATTTACTTTTCATTTGTAAATGCGGTCTATCATCACATAATCTACTGCCATCGATCTAGCTCTGATGTACAACTCGTGGAAGACTGAATGGTTTTCCTCTGCGGTGGCTCATTTTGTCATTTTTCCCAGTTTACTCTCTGTTTTCTGTCATGTTTAATAATGGTCGTTTCTCACGAATTCACGTGAGCAGTAAGGGGATCTATTCGATTGGAAAGTTCGACATGGTTATAATATTCCTTATTTTGATCATTTTAACCATCTCTCACCTCCATTTGTTTGTTCCTCTCCCCCCCCACCCCCACCTGTGGAACCAACTTCCACATCCTCTTCAATCTCATTCTTCCCTCCAGGTCTTCAAGACAGCTCTTCACCACTATCTCAGATTGTCCCCAATCCAAAACCATGATCTTTTCTACCCTTGGTAACCCCCACCCCCTCTCCCACACACCACCCCAATCCCTCCTATTTTCAAATATCCAGTTTTCCCTCCTGAGGGTTTCCCTTTGTATCCATCTTGTCCACCCCATGCATCGTCTCCTGCCCTCCATTCCTCTCCATACCCATTGTTTGTCTCCCATCCTCTGTCTTGGCCTTTGACTTTGCTGTTGGTGTCCCCCCCTTCCCCCCCCCACCTCTCTCTCTCTGCTCTTCCTTTTGTCTTGTTGCGTCCTGATCCATTCAGTGTACTTATGCAGGCTCTTCCATGAGCCTCGACTATTTATACAAAAAAAAATCTGATATTTCATTCTAGTGTTACCCCAAAGACCATTCACTCAATGTGATTTATTGTCTTAAGTGACAGCTGTAAGAGTGACTGTTTTGTAAAACTTTGTTTTGTATATGGCAGGTGGACGGTATCTTGTGAATCCAATTCAGCAGTTTTGTAGTGATTTTGCAAATATGTTCAAATATGCTCTGCAAACAGTGATGCAAACATATTTTGGACTTTGCATCTCTGACATGATATTGTTATTTGTGGCTACTTCTTTCTCATCGTTGGTGAGCTATCGCCCCACCCTTGTTAAATTCCAAATTTCTCTTCTGACTACCACTGGAAAGACAATGGTAAACCACCCCCATGGAATATTCACTGTGAGGCTGCCTTGGCAGCACTGAGACTGTCTTCAGGTATAGTACCAGAATTAGATTACACACCTCTTCCTCATAATCCGTAAATTCCATAAAAGATGGGTCAATATCTTGTGGTCTGATCTGATTAATCAAAGTTTAATCATAATTGTTGCAAATGAAAATTATAATTAGGTAATTACTGGATGTAAAAAAGCTGTTATTCTCGTTTGATGTGGTGTCCCTTTCATCTTTCTGCCGACTATGACCCCAGATCGTCATTTGGGAACCATTGAAGTCGAGCTGATGAGGATTTTTCATCAAAAGTGGAGGTTAGTGGCATTGTGCATGCAAAACATGGCATCTAAAGTAATTAATGATTGTGTGAGTCGACATGTATTCACCAGCATCTTGACAGATTAGTTGCATTTCTGGTATAATTTATCAGGGCCAACTTTGCAAGTCTTAGTCTTGCCCGGTAATGGTAATTTTTTGACAACCCACTTCATGGTCTCTTGGCTGTATGACCAGTCTTTCTGTTCCTCACTCAAAATCTGCTGAATACAGTCTGAGTAATGGCTAATGTCTGTCTACCAAAATATTTCTGAGTGCCCATTCACAATTTGATGACATCTAATATTAAATCATCCCCTGACATCAATGTGCAGTCCCTCGGATGGACAGGAAACTGGGTGTCCAGTCTGCAGGCATTAGTTGGTGGAGGTGAAAGATCCCACGGTGTCTTTCATGAAGAGTAGGTGAGCTGTCGTCGGCACAATGGCCAAATTACAATATTCCTGCCCAAACCGACAGAGGGAATTGCATCAGCAGCGCAGCTGCACCCTCAGCAATTGATGCAACCCCACAGCTTTGCGCTGCATATGAAAGAAGAAGAAGATCCTCCTGACAATCATATTTGCCCAACCATTTAGTCAGACAGAAGTTGTTGTTGATATGTACCATACTCTCTACAGAGTGTTGGTACTGTTGAAGCAGTTTATTGGCAAGAGTTATGCTCGGTGGTTTGCGATTGCTTTCCCAGCAGATGGGTCACGACAGGAATTTGGAATTTGTTCATGGTGCCAGAGATAGATAACTCGTCTACTCTTCACAAAGAACACCATGGGATTTTTAACGCCCACAAACTAATGCTGGCAGATGGGACACTCAGTTTGATGTCCATCAAAGCGACGGAACGAACATTGATGCCTCACACTGCCTGTGAAACACCACGATGATAGTTTATAGCTCGTCCAAGATTCAAACCCAAGCGAGACAAATAAGTGTTGAAATATGTTGTGAAATCTGATAATTTAAAGAAATAACGAGTCTTATAACTAAGCCGATATACCTATTTACTTTAACCAAGCAAGGCGATGTTCCCTCCTTCTCCATACGCACACAAGAAAATGTGAAATTTCCAAAGCATTAAACTTATCTTTTTCTACTGTTTGGAGAATTGTATTGAGTGAACAAAAAAATTTAGGAACGTGTGAAAATTACCCAGCTTCAATGAGCTATATGATTTAATGCATTCACTGCTCGACCTTGCGCCCTGTCCCCCAAAGGGACTGCCTATTTATAGCATCTGCCAGATCTGTGTCGATATTTTCGGAAGTTTTGCGAGGTGTTCTTCAGGAAATCAAAGCAAATCTGGTGAAAAACGGACGTTAAAAAAAAGTTATAATGTTTGAACAGACCCTGAACCGATGTACCACGTGAGGCTTGCACAGATGAGCAGGCAAGATGGCAGATTATCTGCAATGTTTATCTCACGGATGAGAAGGCTAAGTTCCATCCTTCTCCATAAATACACAAGGAATTGTGAAATTTCCAAATCATTAATCTTATCTTTTTCTTCTGTTTGGAGAATTATATTGAGTGAACAAAAATTTTAGGGATATACAAAAATTAACCAGCTTCATTGAGCCATATGATTTAATGCATTCACTGCTGGACCCCATGCCCTGTCCCCCAGAGAGACTGCTTATCCATAGCGTCTGCCAGATCTGTGTATATTTCTGGAGGTTTGCGAGGTGCTTTGCAGGGTATCAAAGCAAATCTGGAAAAAATGGACGTTTTAAAATAAAAGTTATAACGTTTGTGCGAACCCCGAACCGATGGACCACATAACGCATGCACAGATGAGCAAGCAAGATGGCGGATTATCTGCAGTGTTTATTTCACAGATAATTTAACTTTGATGTCTCCAGGGATGTTCTGCATGAAGCTGTAACTCTTTTGTGGATAGTCATTATTTGAATGAATTAATTATATTTCATTAACTGCTGTGAGCGCGGTGAAGACCGGCTTCAAAGTTAAAGGGATCCTACATATGCAGCAACAGCCTGGCCAAACGTTCAAACCATTTAATTCAAGTGCTTGCATGAGTACTGAAACCACTTGCCAAACACCTTACAGTTGACAGTGGTACCGCGCAATGTCATCCTGAGCGAATCATTCACTCACTCCAGACGCTTTTGCCCACCACATAATTTCGAGTGAGTGGTTCGTGCTCCGTCGCCATGAGCGAGTGGTTCGTGCTCCGTCGCCATGAGCGAGTGGTTCGTGCTCCGTCGCCATGAGCGAGTGGTTTGTGCTCCGTCGCCCGGAGCGAGTGGTTCGTGCTCCGTCGCCCGGAGCGAGTGGTTCGTGCTCCGTCGCCCGGAGCGAGTGGTTCGTGCTCCGTCGCCCGGAGCGAGTGGTTCGTGCTCCGTCGCCCGGAGTGAGTGGTTCGTGCTCCGTCGCCCGGAGCGAGTGGTTCGTGCTCCGTCGCCCGGAGCGAGTGGTTCGTGCTCCGTCGCCCGGAGCGAGTGGTTCGTGCTCCGTCGCCCGGAGCGAGTGGTTCGTGCTCCGTCGCCCGGAGCGAGTGGTTCGTGCTCTGTCGCCCGGAGCGAGTGGTTCGGTGCTTGCCTCCAGGCGTGTCGAGGCGGTGCTTGTCTCCGGGCGCGTCGGGGCGGTGCTTGTCGTCGGGCACGTCGGGGCGGTGCTTGCCTCCGGGCACGTCGGGGCGGTGCTTGCCTCCGGGCACGTCGGGGCGGTGCTTGCCTCCGGGCACGTCGGGGCGGTGCTTGCCTCCGGGCACGTCGGGGCGGTGCTTGCCTCCGGGCACGTCGGGGCGGTGCTTGCCTCCGGGCACGTCGGGGCGGTGCTTGCCTCCGGGCACGTCGGGGCGGTGCTTGCCTCCGGGCACGTCGGGGCGGTGCTTGCCTCCGGGCACGTCGGGGCGGTGCTTGCCTCCGGGCGTGTCGGGGCGGTGCTTGCCTCTGGGCGCGTCAGGGCGGTGCTTGTCGTCGGGCGCGTCGGGGCGGTGCTTGCCTCCGGGCGTGTCGGGGCGGTGCTTGCCTCCGGGCGTGTCGGGGCGGTGCTTGTCGTCGGGCGCGTCGGGCCGGTGCTTGTCGCCGGGTGAGTCGGGGCTGTGCTTGCCTCCGGGCATGTCGGTGCGGTGCTTGCCGCCGGACGCGTCGGGGCGGTGCTTGCCTCCGGGCGTGTCAGGGCGGTGCTTGTCTCCAGGCGTGTCGGGGCGGTGCTTGCCTCCGGGCACGTCGGGGCGGTGCTTGCCTCCGGGCAAGTCGGGGCGGTGCTTGCCTCCGGGCACGTCGGGGCGGTGCTTGCCTCCGGGCACGTCGGGGCGGTGCTTGCCTCCGGGCACGTCGGGGCGGTGCTTGCCTCCGGGCACGTCGGGGCGGTGCTTGTCTCCGGGCACGTCGGGGCGGTGCTTGTCTCCGGGCACGTCGGGGCGGTGCTTGTCGTCGGGCACGTCGGGCCGGTGCTTGTCGCCGGGCGAGTCGGGGTGGTGCTTGCCTCCGGGCATGTCAGTGCGGTGCTTGCCGCCGGGCGCGTCGGGGCGGTGCTTGCCTCCGGGCGTGTCAGGGCGGTGCTTGTCTCCAGGCGCGTCGGGGCGGTGCTTGCCTCCGGGCGCGTCGGGGCGGTGCTTGCCTCCGGGCGCGTCAGGGCGGTGCTTGTCGTCGGGCGCGTCGGGGCGGTGCTTGTCGTCGGGCGCGTCGGGGCGGTGCTTGCCTCCGGGCGCGTCGGGGCGGTGTTTGTCGTCGGGCATGTCGGGCCGGTGCTTGTCGCTGGGTGAGTCGGGGCTGTGCTTGCCTCCGGACATGTCGGTGCGGTGCTTGCCGCCGGAAGCGTCGGGGCGGTGCTTGCTTCCGGGCGCGTCAGGGCGGTGCTTGTCGTCGGGCGCGTCAGGGTGGTGCTTGTCGTCGGGCGCGTCGGGGCGGTGCTTGTCGTCGGGCGCGTCGGGGCGGTGCTTGTCGTCGGGCGCGTCGGGGCGGTGCTTGTCGTCGGGCGCGTCGGGGCGGTGCTTGTCGTCGGGCGCGTCGGGGCGGTGCTTGCCTCCGGGCGTGTCGGGGCGGTGCTTGCCTCCGGGCGCGTCGGGGCGGTGCTTGCCTCCGGACGCGTCGGGGCGGTGCTTGCCTCCGGGCGCGTCGGGGCGGTGCTTGCCTCCGGGCGCGTCGGGGCGGTGCTTGCCTCCGGGCGCGTCGGGGCGGTGCTTGCCTCCGGGCGCGTCGGGGCGGTGCTTGCCTCCGGGCGCGTCGGGGCGGTGCTTGCCTCCGGGCGCGTCGGGGCGGTGCTTGCCTCCGGGCACGTCGGGGCGGTGCTTGTCTCCGGGCACGTCGGGGCGGTGCTTGTCGTCGTGCACGTCGGGCCGGTGCTTGTCGTTGGGCGCGTCGGGGCGGTGCTTGTCGCCGGGCGCGTCAGGGCGGTGCTTGTCGTCGGGGGCGGTGCTTTTCGCTGGGCGCGTCGGGGTGGTAATAACGCTCCACCACACATCTGCCTTCCCTTCCCCAACCCTCCTTGCTCTCTCTCCCCCACCCCTCTCTCTCTCTTCCTCCCCCCCCCCTCTTTTGCACCCTCTCCCCTTTATTATACTCCTAAATGAAGCGATAGGTGGTATTTGTTTGTAAGTAATAAAATTCCAAGCTTTGAACATAAACCTCGTGTGTTTCAATTATCACAAATCCACATGTGTTGGTTAGCTCTACACCATCCTGTACAGTTATTAGTGGTGTTACTTCAAAATACCACTAAACTTCACGTTTGCTACGTTCCCCCACTGATTTACCACTTACCACATGTTACTCCCGAGTCCTTCTTCAACGTTGTAAATATCAGGTACTTTATGACCGATGTCATCCCCAATTTCCACCTCTGGTCCATGCATGTACGTTCTGATAGCATCTTCAACATCATGATTTTGCCTGTCGTCGTCATCTCAGGATTATTTATCAGAAGAATCTTTATCAAATTCACGTTCTGACGAGTCTGAAGCGAGTTGTTCGGCCATTATCCTTTGCGTGCTGAGACGATATTTTCTCTCGATTACGTCACGCAGATGAGGTAATGACCACGGTCGTTTTCCTGAATTTTTAGTGGCGGTTCCTGCCAGGTTGGCTTTTTCACTGTAACACCTCAAAAAATTATTAGAATTAGAGACCACTTTCATTTCTTTGTTTACTCCTTAAAAATCAATGTAATGACATTAAAAAAATCTGATTCTCTGGACCTTTGAAGTTCGACAAGTAAGAATCCAGTTCTTTTGTTTATTCATGGGTGTGTATGCTGGAGGGTTAAAGGGTGTTCATTGCCATTGATTGTTGTTTGCTTTGCTTGTATTCCTGCCCCGTCTTCCTGATTACATGATAAAACCACTTCGTTTCCGGGAGATTTTGGGTGGTTCTAATCACGGTTGCAATTGTCCATAGCCGTTAAGGACAGATTGGAGAGGAGTGAAGAGTGCCAATAACAAGGCCATGCCATGCGAGTGAACAGCACCCATTACACTGTTACAAGAGATCAGAAGTATGGCACTGAGTCAGTGTGGCACATCTACTGGCTCAGTTTTCCCATTCGGAATGGTATTGTAGTCGGCCACTGTGACCCGGGACGACCGAATCAGTCAGCTACTGCTTTGACGTGGTTTGTCGAGATTTGTAACAGGCGACTGGGATGTCCTGGTGGCTGTAACAATATGTAGTAGAGAAAAACCATCCAAGTTGTAAACACCGGGTAGTTATGTCACAATACATTGACCTGTCCGTTTACTTTCATGACGATGACTTTGCACAGGCTTCTCCCCCTCTTTCACGAAAAAAATAAATAAAAACTTCCCAGAAGTAACCAACTACAGAAAGTACAACACTTTTCCAAAGGCCTGGAAACCCCCAACCCCTCCTGAAGAAGTACAACATCCTAAAGCTAATGCTACTGACCCTGTACACAATACATGCGTTCTCAAGAGCAGGCGGTGGGTGAATGAATGGGAAACATGAAAGAGATGAAACCAGCAAGAGAACTGAATGATGCCCACAAGAGTACATGGCCAGACAAGGACCCACACACAAAGCAGGCACAAAAGCACTTATGAAAGCGCTCAACAAAACATGCAAGTACGTAACATCAACAAATTAACATAAACAATTAACAAAATCTGTTGAACAAGCCAATTCTGGAATAAGTATCCTCAGCTTTAGAAAACAACTTCTCAGATGCTTCACCCAGGTTTGAAGGTTCTTAAAACCTTTTATAATTCACAAAATTTGACACACACACACACACACACACACACACACACACACACACACACACACACACACACACACACACACACACACACACACACACACACACACACACACACACACACCCCAGGTCTCAATGGGACCCCAATTGCCACTGATGTGATTTTTGAAAATGGAATGTTTTCGCATAAAATCACACATCAAATTTGTGTGATCAACGACAACCAATCAATGATCCATACATTGCTGCTGCTTAATTTAAATTGAAGAATTCATTGAAATATTTCATTTCAATGGAAAATTCCATTCACTACATGATGGTGCTTTTCTAATACATAAATATAGAGTGAAAATTACGATAATTATCCAATGTGAGGATTGTAAGATTTTGAAATGTCACTTTACATATTTCTTTATCCCCAAGGTTCTTCGAAGAGCCCCTGTACATATTACTTATGCAAGGGGATTGACAAATTGAGAAAAACGACATTTTACAAGAAGTCGGGAGACTATGAGAGAGGTAGGGTGCTTTGTGAAGGTGTATGGCTCTACATCGTTGATGATGAATTGCTACTTGTATTGTTTTATAGCACATGCATGCACAATTTGGCACAAAGCTATATTGCATCTCAATGTTCACCTATTTTAATGTCTATTCACTGCTTCCTTGTGATTGGTCAAGTGTCGACAAGCAGACAGATTCCATTTTCTCAGGTGACTCTGACTCACTGAGACCTTATCTTTTTGTCATTCTTTGTCCATTTATTTCTCTCCTCTCAATTCCTCCAGATATTGCACCATTTTCACCTCTCAGATTCACTTTTATTTTCACCCGCTCAGACCTTCTACCTTGGATCGATGCATACTCACTCAGTCTCTCAATATAGCCAGTTCCTTTCCATAAACCCTTTTAAAAAATCATTTTGGTTACTTTCTAGCCTTGAAAATCTTTTGTGCCTTTTCATGATTCGTCTTATGCATGGCAGCTCTTATTTTTCAGTATAGCTGAGCAGCAAAATGGATGATTTTTTAAAACTTCTGGCCTTGCTCGAGGCCTTTGTGCAAAGCCGGTGAATGATGCCAAAGGAGCTTTCAACCCAATGGGTTTCAGTATTGTCCTTCTCTTTAATGAGCTCCTGATCACTAGCTGATCAATCCTCCACTAGGACGTTTCTTATTTTCCTTATGCTGTTGTCGCTACATTTTGTTGAAGCTATGACATAATACTGTCAAGTCAAACAGATGTAAGCAATTAACAAGTTGTCATATTTAGCATATACAATAATATTGTTCACTATTTCATCTTTGAATGCATTGTGTAAATATTATAATGGCCAACAATGATGATTATATTTCTAATGAATGAGAAACTTTTAGTTGCTCTCTAATATTCTATTGCGTATTGCTTCTTGACCTGCTAATTCCATATTTCTTGACTAACAAAATTGCAATCAGTCTTGATTTGTAATTTTATTTATTTATTTATTTATTTATAGCAATGTGTAGACATGCGTCTACATCATAAATACCATATTATGAACATTTTTGTCACTCAAAGTGATCTTTAGTGTTGGCCAGCCACAATAGAAAATTGTGAATGTGGTTGAGCAGCATCGACTGCACTGTGGTTTTGCCATCCCTGTTGTGAAAACATGATTATACAAAGGACTGCATTTCCAAAGGACAGTATGCTTCAGTACTTGACCTTGATGATTGAAAGAAGACATACATTGCCGAGGCCACACTATGACCCATTAGATGCAGCAATTTTTACGTTGTTTGAAACATTGTCTGCAAAGGTCTTTCAGCCTTTTGATGCATATGAGAGAGTGGGGGACGGGGGGGAGTTAGGTACGGGTGGAGAGGTGGGGAAGAGTGTCTAACCGAGGAAGGAATAAATGGAAAGATTATGGAAATGTCAATTTATTTCAAATAGGAGATTCTAGAGCACTTTGCTGAAAGGATTAATGTGAGTTAATGTTGCCTCATGGCTTATCTCGAAATGTGTGGAGCATGAACTATTGATTAGATATCGTATTTAGTTCCACGACAGCATAATAGAGATTGACCAAAGTTCCCAACTAATCCGTATTGTGTTTTGACTTCGAGGCAATTACTGCTGCGTATTACTAAAAGGCCATACTTGCAGATGGCTTCAGTAAGTGCCACAACCATCGCCACACCAAAATTCCCAAGCGTCTCCCAAAACTGCACTGCTAATGGATTAGAAAGGTTTCCACTCGATGCCTATACTCACACTCTTACCCCTCTGCACACGACCCTCACTGTTTTTTTTTTAAATCTGATCTTATCTTAATAATTTTTTTTTTTTACTATCTTTAATTACCTCTGCCACCAAAGGTGAAGAGGTTATGTTTTCACCCGTTTGTCTGTTTGTTACTTACGAAATCTTTAGATTTCATAAGTATATTGATGACTTCCGTCATCTGTTTGTGTGTTTTTTTTGTTTGGGTGTTTTTGTGTGTTTGTGTGTGTTTGCGTGTTTGTTTGTAGGCATGATAACTCGAGAACGGAAGAAGCTACCAATGTCAAATTACACCACGTGATTCAGGAAGGTGATGGCTAGCGCTGATTCGATGTTGGTCAAAATCGGTCAAAGGTCAAGGTCACAGTGAGGTCAAACATTCGATTTTTGATGGTTTGGCACAGAATCATCGTAGAAACTTCTGGTTTGCGTCGCTAACTTCTCTAGAGATACCTTTTATTAGACAAGGTCAGAGGTCACGTTGACGATTTCGTAAGTACCAGTCTATGACTGCTTGTTTGTTTGTTTGTGTACAGGATATCTCAAAAAGTTGTGCACGGATCCAGATGAAATTGTGTGGACATGTTGGGTTTGCGACAAGGATGAACTGATTAGATTTTAGTGAAGATCCGGATCCAGATCTGGCTACTAGAATTTTTAACGTGATTCTTCATCATTGAGAGATAGGGCTAAACCGATATATAGCACAATATCTCAGAGTTGTAGAAGGATTCGGATGAAACTTGGCAAACACGTTGGATGTATGGCAAGGACGAATTGATTTGATCTTGGTGAAAATCAGAATCTGGATATGAGGATTATTTAATTTTAAAAGTGATTTTTCACCATTGAGAGATTTGGGCAAAAAACGACATCTAGCATGATATTTCAAAAATGTATTGGGACCGATATGTTCTCATGGATCAGGCATTGTGTGGTGGAGATATGTGCTCTACAAAGTTCCCTTCTCCATTATTTTTCTATTTCTTTGCAAAATATTACGGCACATATTTTGTGTGCTTGTTCTGTATCTTTCCAAAGGGTTCTTGCTGTCATAGAATAATAATTGTTACCGTTTGACGACATAAATTTCCCATTCCAACTTCTTCTTCTTTCATGCTGGAAAAAGGTTTTTAAGACAGGTATCCATAACATTAAATGGTCACAAATTTTTGTTCCAAGTAAATCAATTCCAGGATAAGCTTTTCAACCAAGTAAATACAGTGCCTATAGAAAGTTTACACCCCCTTTCAATTTTTTCACCTTTTATTGCATTATAGACTGGAATTAAATTGCATTAAATCAGACTTTTTTCCACTTTTATTGACACATCATAACCCACAACTTCCAAGTGAAAAACAAATTCTACAAATTTCAGAAAATTAATTAACAAGTTCAAATGAGCTAAGATCCTCATCCTCTTCATGATGACGTCATAAAAACGAACATGACATCATTCTGATGTATCAGGTTTGCGATAAATTATCTGTGCTAATTCCCGGCTTGATTCCCGCAAACAAAATTCAAACAGCTTGCCTAGTTTCGGAGATAATGGTATTGGTGATTTCCATTAGCGGTGATATTATGACATCAACTTTTTTTCTCGGAAGAATTTCCAAAATCGGAGATTGTTACTGTCTGTGCGTGGGCTTTCTGCATATACATGGCAAGTTTCACAAAGATCCGATGAAAACTCTGGGTTGTGAAACAAAAAATGTCAAAAAATAGGAATGACGTCATAAAAATTGATATGACATCATCGTGATGTATCATATGTGCGGTAATTCATCTCTGCTAATGCCCTGTTCGATTCCCACAAACAGAATTCAAAAAGCTTGCCTATTTTCAGAGATAATTTTTTAGGCGATTGCCATTAGTGGATATATTTTGATGTCATAACTTTTTTTTCTTGGAGGAATTTTCAAAATCGGAGATGGTTACTGTCTGCGCAGGGTATTTTTACATATATATGCCAAGTTTCAGGAAGTTTCGATGAAAACTGTAGGCTGTGAAAGAAAAAAGTCCACAAGAAGAAGATGAAGAACAACAACGTGAGTAAGACTGAGAGATCCTCCACGAGGATCTAAAAATACAAAACTAGAATATCTTGGTTGGATAAGTGTTCAAACCCCTGAGTTAATACTTGGTGGAAGCTCCTTTGACAGCACTTCGAGCTGTGATTCTGTTGGGATAGCTCTCTCCCAACTTTGCAAACCTTGATTGGGCAATATTTGCCAATTTTTCTGTAGAAAACTGTTCAAGCTCCATGAAGCTTTGTGGGGAGCATTGATGGACAGCAATCTTCAAGTCATGCTACAGATTTTTGATTGGATTGAGGTTGGGGCTCTCACTGGGCCACTCAAGGACATTTATCTTTTTGTTCCTTAGCCACTCCAGTGTAGCTTTGACTGTGTGCTTCAGGTCATTGCCATGCTGAAAGGTAAACTTCTGTCCCAATTTCAACTTTCTTTCAGAGGTCAGCAGGTTTTTCTTTTTTTTCAGTATTTTTCTGTATTTTGCTCAATTCATCTTCCTTACAAGTGCTCCTGTCCCTGCTGATGAGAAACATCTCCATGACATGATGCTGCCACCACCATGTTTCCCTGTAGGGATGGTGTTCTTTGGGGGATCTGCTGTGTTGCGTTTGCACCAAATGTACCATTTTGAATTTAGGCCCAAAAGTTCCATCTTGGTTTCTTCAGATCACAAAACTTTTTGCTTGCATGGCTTCAGAATTTCTGGAGTGTTTTTATTGTGGGCTTTTTTGAGTAATGGCTTGCTTCTTGCGAACTGACCATGCAGGTCAAACTTGTTGAGTGCTTGGGATATTTTTGTCACATGTACACAGTGACCAGTCTTTGGTGTAGTGGTTAGGGTCGCGGCTTGGGATCCAAAAGGTCCTGAGTTCAAGTCCCGTTGGCCGCTTGAATTAATACACACCAGGAGGTTGACTCAGTCTGTCATCCGTCTGAGGTCGGCGAAGTGAGTACCAGTGTATGCCCTGGTTGGAATAGGTGTACCATATCCCTGTGTCATAAGAGGCGACCAGGGTTGCGTCAGGAAGGGCATCCGGCATAAAACCTGTGCCAAATCATTATGCGGATCATAACGGATGATCTGCTGTGGCGACCCCTAACGGGAGCAGCTGAAAGAAGAAGAAGAAGAAGAAGAAGTACACAGTGACCAGTCTTTGCCATAAAGGCCTGTAGCTCTTTCAAAGTTGCCATTGGCCCCTTGGTGGTCTCTGTGATTAGTCTCCTCCTTGCTTGGTCATCCAGTTTGAAGGGACGGCCTGATCAAGGCAAGGTCTTAGTGGTGCCATATGCCTTGCACTTCTTAATGATTGTCTTGACTGTGCTCCAAGGGATACTCAAGGCCTTTGAAATAATTTTATACCCATCCCCTGCTCTGTGCCTTTCCATAACTTTATCCTGGAGGTATTTTGAAAGCTCCTTGGTGCTCATGGTTGAATATTTTCTGTGAAATTCACGACCCAGGAGAGGAAACCTACAGGAACAGCTGATTTTATTCGGAAATTATCAGATTCACTGCAATTTAACACAGGTGGAGGCCAATGAATTTGGTGTGTGATTATGAAGGTGATTGGTCACACCTGAACTAATTTACAAATGCTGTTATAATGGATTCTGGACTCTTATCCAACTAAGATATTCTAATTTTGTATTTTTAATTAATTTTCTGAAATTTGTGGAATTTGTTTTTCACTTGGAAGTTAAAGGGTAAGATGTTTAAATTAAGGTGGAAAAAGTCTGATGTAATGGATTTAATTTCAGGCCACAAGGCAACAAAAGGTGAAAATTTTGAAAGCGTTATAGACTTTCTAAAGCCACTGCGGATTATATTAGCTTTCCAATGGTACCATTGTTCGTATTCTTCAACAGCAGGAGCCGATAAAGCAAAATGTTGGTCTGCTGCTGCTTCTTTGCTTGGCATACACCTGATACATCTCCTTTAAGTAATGAAAACATTATTTAGTCGAATTCCAGTGGAGAGCACTTACGAGGTTTTTTCATATTAGGGGAGCTTTCTTTGTCTCTTGTTCTAGGGAGAAGTGAATTCTTGCAGAATTTTTTTTCTGTAGGCTCACTTGACTGTGCCTGGATGGGTTTGAGGGTAGTGGAGTAATGGCTCCATTGCAGTATTTAATTTTCCATTTGAAGTGTTTGTTCCATATCCTGATGCGGTGTAGACCGTGCTTCCCTGCTGACGGATTGCTGCTATCTTGTACCTGTTGCTGCATTTGAGTCTGGGGAGTAACTGCTGAAATCTATCGATCGGGGATCTTCCCGACATCTTTGTTTTTTACACACTTCTTTTTTACTTTTTCACATTTCTCTTTATTTATTCTAATTCTTGTCTTTCTTTTGTTTTCTTTTATCTCTTTTAATCTTTATCTCTTTCTTCCTTGATCTGGAAAAACCCAGTCAGTCCAATTCCAGTGGAGAGCACTTACTCGGTTTTTCCAGATCAGGGAAGCTTTCTTTATCTGTCTCTCGAGGGAGAAGTGAATTCTTGCGAACGAGATATTCACAATAGCTCAAGACATGCCAGTATTTAAAATTATTTTTCCAAATTCAAGTTTATATGATTAGTAAGAAAATATTGGAGGGGCTACTGATAATTTGAAAATCAAGGAGGGGTGTGAGATGGAAGCAAATGTATGGAAAATTTGATTTAGATTTTTGCCTTGACCTTTTGTTTGAGATTGAAGACATACATCCAATCCATTCATGACACAAAAGACAGCATGTCCTTGGTGGAATGACCTTGGCAGAAGCCAAATTGAGTGTCAGAGATGAGAGAGTTATGGAAAAGATTAGTGTTGCGGTCTGCTGCAATGATCAATTTCATGACTTTGCTTGTGATGGGGAGAAGGCTGACATATCTGAAGTTAAGATGTCAGATTTTGCACCTTTCTTATGAATTGGATGCTATCAGAACCAGCAGTGGTTGAGGAGTCAAGAGAGATGATGAATTTCTCCACCTTGGAAGGAAGGAAGTACACATGTTGTTGGATGTTTTCAGTGAGGAGGTGTTTAAATTATGACAGGAAGATAGGGATTAGGGACCATATCCTTTTCTATAAATTATTAGGGACATGACTAAAGGGGTTATTCTTGGCAAGAGTATAGTGTCAATTGTGACCTTATTCTTTGAGAGTGATGTAACAGATGAGTATATTCCAGAAACGGACTTGATCAACTGCCACCAAGTTTTTGTAGATCGTGAAAGATCTACAAGTTTGGACCACAGATGAGCCTGATGCTGAATTCTGGTGCATCTGAGGACAGTGGTCATCTGGTTTCTGGTGCAATTGAGGACAAACACAGTTTCTGTTCCACGTCAGTTGCCAGGTATTCCAACACTTCACATGAGTGTAACCTTTGAGAAGGGCTGCCACTGTTCCATACCTTGTTGACCGTCGAGCACCTGAAAGCTGCTTGACAACAGATAGCCCTAAAGGCTTCAGTTTTTCACAAAACAGTTGCTCGTGACAAGTCGATGCAGAGAGACAAGTGTACAACTTTTGTACAATGTCGAAGAATCTGAAGACCATTGGGCTGCATTCACCAGCACTTTTCCCCACAAGGTTGAGTGAGAGAGCTGCACATGGTATAAACATCACATAGGGGTATTGCTCCCTGATGATAGTTTGGACACCAATGTATTTCCCATTCATATTTGTTATATTGTCATAAGATTATCTGTGACAATTTTTTATGTAGATCCTGTTCTCCCACAGAAGGCCAGGACCATTTCTGCTGTTTATTTTCCAATATGACCGATCCTTGACAATAACTTTATGAACCTTTATTCAGGACAGGTTGGAAGAACATATTGGATGACAAATATCATTTTTGACATCTCTTATCCTTCAGAGAGGCAGACAGAAGCCTCTTCCCTCTTTTCAGACCTTGAAAAAAAAGTCACAAGCTGGTTAAACACTTGGATTATGTCTTTTAATCCTGACAAATCTCACTCTCTCCGAAAGGACCGTCGTATGGTCCCTCCCATCTACTTTCTAAACAACCCTCTTGAGGAAGTTCAGTTACTCAAACTCCTGGGTTAGGACACTGCAACATTCTGCCACTGCGTCATACCTTCTTGGGTCTCAATGTCAGACATGATCTTTCTTGAGCAAACTGCATTTCAAAGTTGGCCTTCAAAGTCAGCCACTGACTGGGCATGATTAGTCGTACAAAGTCCTTCTTTGGCACACCTGAACTCGGGGCGCGGTAATTTGGTCACGGGAAACTTGGTCACGGTAAAACGGTCACAAGGTAATTTGGTCACAGTAATTCGGTCACGGTTGTAATGTCCGGGGAGCAGTGAGACACGGAGAGTCGTGAGGGTTGTCGTAACTCTGTTTATTGCGTCCCCGGATGTACACTACTACGAGCCTCTAGCGGGCGCGAACAACTGTATGCATTGCAGACATGTGACTACTATCACAACTCCTCCACGCCCCCTCAACGCTCTATGCCAATACACCACACTCCTCCCTCCTAAAAGTATGATTATAAAATGACAATTATAATGACAAGCATAATTGGAAAAGAATGCTACGACACAAAACGCAAAGAAGAACAAAATGACACCAACCATGTAAAATCCTCCAAGTACCACGTCACTTGCTCTAACCCTGGGATGATGGTCGGGCTGAGAATCAAACCCGTATGAGATGGCCCAAAAGAAAAACGTGCTTCATCCGCACAACCTGTAACAATAATGCCGTTGTTCTAATCTGGCACACAACACACTCTTCTATCCCCATCACATCATACACTGTGTTAGTGCGAGTGAGTTGAATCCCAAATGCAGTGGACTGGGCGCTCGAGTACTGAGTTGCACGACGAAGTTAATGGTGTTTGCAGACCACAATAACAATGGCCGTTTTAAAGATATAAAGAGGGAAGTTTGGGAGCACAGTATAACTATGCAGCAGAAGCGCCCCCAGGCGGCCCATGCTTACACGCCTTCCGGCGAGGTTGAGGTGACACCCCAGGCAAACCTCCCCCGGCACCATCAAATGCCCCCGGTCGACAAGTTGGCACATCTCCCTCAGACAGGACCGAATCAGGTAAACACCCCGAGTCTGCAAGCACCGCGGGCGCCAGCGCAGCTGACCTTGGCGAGACCAGAGGTTCGCGCTTCATGGCACCAGGCACGTCTGACCTTGGCAATATCAGGGGTGGGGGTGACGCTGAACAGCGAACCTGCCCCAGCTCCCCGCCATCAACCCGAACTAGGCAATTAGCCGGCTCCATTACCAGCTGTCCCACACCAAAATCGCGCACCAACGCCGGGCACAACACTGCCCCTGCCACCGACCCCTTAGGTCGCAGCAAATCCAGCCGAGACTTCAACGCACGTCCATACAGACGATCAGCGTTGACTGGATGCACAACAATGTCATGCAACAGCAGAAACATCGTCTGCGCAGATGCAAACTTCTCTTTATGTACAGCGCGTTCCCTCAGTATAATTCTAACACATGAGAGTGCAGCGAACTGCGGACTGTCATCGAAGACCGGGATCTGGAAGACCTCTTTATTCGCAACGATCGTCTGCAAGTTCTTCACATCAAAGAAAGCATTGATCCCAATCAAACACATTTTGCTCACACGCGGACTGTCGGCATTTGCTTTTATAACGCCATGCTTAATCACTCGTGCCGCGAGAATCAAACACACAACAATTAACAAATCATGAACCACGCTGCGAGCAAGCCTCTTGGTTGTCACGACGTTGAGGCGACTTGCGTGCAGGTCCCCATCTGAACGTCGAAGAGGACACCGTCGATGGTCACGTTCCGCGAACTTCTTGAATGCGCCCGGTTCGCTCCAATCCCGGGTTGAAATCGCCTGAACGACACGGGCGTGCACTGTATCATGAGCCGACTCCACCGCGACCTACTTGGCGGTGGCCGGCCCATCCTGGACCTGGCCCAGTGCCAACACATCAACCCGGTTGGTTGATCCAGACGAAGGTGGACCCTCCGCGCAACGCAAGCGCGAGAGCCCGTCGCAGCTGGCATGCTCCCCGTTGCTCCGGAACCGTATATCGTAGTTGCAGGAAGCAATGAACGGACACCAATGTTGTATCGCTGTGGCCCCTGCCACCGGGACCTCGCCCGAGGGAGGCCCAGGCCCAAACGGAGGTATGGGGCCCGAAGGAGACACGGGCGCACCTGGAGGTACGAACTCCGAAAGAGGCACCTCCTCCCACTGACTCTTTAATCTGTTCGGCACACGACGCCCAAGGTGAATGACTGGCGCCGTCCAGTCTAGCCTGAGGCTAGTCAGCCAGTCTCGGCCCAAAAGGGCAGGCCCCTCCCCTCGTACCACAAACAGTGAGAGCAGGGCGCTTTGACCTTGGTAGACCACCGAGACGTCTGTCACAGCAAGTGGCGTAATTGCTTCGCCGGTGTACGTGTACAGCGAGAGGGTCGCCCTGACCAGGTGAAGACCACGGAGTTCATGAGCGGTCTGTTTGCCCATGATCGACACAGCGGCCCCGGTATCAACTTGAAACACGATCGGTGCCCCGTTCACCTCGACCTCCACTGTCATTGGTCTTGTTACCCTCGGACCAATTGAAAAGAGGCTCAACATCAGCTGCATTCCCTGCTCCAGGCCGCCGGGATCGCTATGCCCAGGCTGCATGCCGCGCTCCAGGTCGCTGGGGTCGTCCCGTACATCGCCATCCATGACCGTTATGGTGGCCAATGACACTTGGCACACACGCCGTAGATGTCCCTGAGTGTTCAGATCGTCCTCCGACTGGCCGCGTTGCAACGTTTGGCCACGGCCCGCACCGAAGACTGTGCGTGCGGCCGTGGGCGCTTGGTATATCGCACGGACTTCCGGATCACCTGTCATACTCTGGCCAGTGAGGGCTCGGACATCTGTCAGAGTCTGCTCGACGGCCGACGCCGCTTCTGAGTTGAATGTAATGTCCTCGTCCTTCAGCCGTGGAATTGCAGAAACCATTTCTGACTCTTTCAAACCAGAAATAAAACGATCTTCGAGCCTGGCCTGCCGTTCACTCGACGTGAATCTGCAGGCGACGGCGAGACGTCTCACCCGCTTGGCGAAACTCGCGATGCGCCCCCCTGGGCTCCTCGCCAGGTGATCGAACTTGTACCGCGCGAGCTGCGCTGATTCTCCCGGCGCATTGTGCGCCTGACAATCCAATTCTCCCGGCAACGGCTCAAAGTCAATGACGAGGAAAACAGGCACTCTGCACGCGTTTATCCGAAACAACCTTGTCGCTAATGTAATGTCACAAGGTAATTTGGTCACAGTAATTCGGTCACGAGGTAATTCGGTCACGGTTGTAATGTTCGGGGAGCAGTGAGACGCGGAGAGTCGTGAGGGTTGTCGTAACTCTGTTTATTGCGTCCCCAAATGTACACTACTACGAGCCTCTAGCGGGCGCAAACAACTATATGCATTGCAGACACGTGACTACTATCACAACTCCTCCACGCCCCCTCAACGCTCCATGCCAATACACCACAACGGTAATTCGGTCACAAGGTAATTTGGTCACGGTATTATTTTTATTATTTTTATTATTATTATTATTATTATTATTATTATTATTATTATTATTATTATTCACTGCATTTAAGGCCAGTAAGGCCCAAGAGCAGTAATAAACATTTTCATTTCATGGACGGCGAATCTTGTTGGCATAATGACATATTGACCAAGTTTACTGACTACTATAATGGAATCGATTCTGTCTCTCAACTTTTTATTTCCGATTCCATTATAGTAGTCAGTAAACTTGGTCAATATGTTATTATGCCAACAAGATTCGCCGTCTATGAAATGAAAATGTTTATTACTGCTCTTGGGACTTACTGGCTTTAAATGCAGTGAATAATAAATAATAATAATAATAATAATAATACCGTGACGAAATTACCTTGTGACCGAATTACCATGACCGAATTACTGTGACCAAATTACCTTGTGACTCTTTTACCGTGACCAAATTTCCTGTGACCAAATTACCTACATTCCCTGAACTCCAATCCACCTACATGGCCTTAATCTGCAGCTTGATGAACTACTGCTACCCCCTCGCATTGCTCAGCTTGACTCCATGGCAACCAAGGCCTTCAAGATCATTGGAATCCCCCACGATGAAGCCGAGTCCATGATCTTATCACTTTCCCATCACAGACAGGTCGCTGGTCGATCTGTCTTCTATCGCCTCCTTTCTGTTCTTGCACCCTCTGTTCTTTCTGTGCTTTGTATCTCCCAGATTTCTGCAGGGAGCATGCGGTCCACTATCAACCCCATTCTGGTAAAACTCCCAAAATCCAGAATCGCTGCTCAACTTCATTTATCTGTTCCTCTTTTTTTTCTGCCTGTGGAATCATCTTCCACATTCTCTTCCATCTCATTCTCCCCTATAGATCTTCAAGATAGATGATCATGACCATGTCAGATCATCCTCTATCCAAAAATATGATGTTATCTACCCCCGTCATTTGCCCTCACCCACCCCTTTTCTACCCCCGTCAATTGCCCTCACCCACCCCTGAGCCGACCTCTTTCCAAATTTCCAGTTTTTCCTTCCTGAAGTTTCCTTCTGTATCCATCTTATCCACCCCATCCATCCATCCATCCATTGGGACTATACTCTGTGCAGAGCGTTGATGCTGCCGAAGCAGTCTCCTGGGCTATTGGGCACAATTCTGGATGGGTTGCCACTCCGACACAGGATACCTGGTTGGTGGACCAGCAAGCTGACACTCATTTTGCCGACCTCGGAAGGATGACAGGCAGAGTAAACCCCGCCTGGTATTAATTCAACAGCTAAGCGGGATTTGAACACGGGATCCTCGGATCCCAAGCCCACCACCTGAACCATTAAGTCAACACCAGGCATATATACATCTTCCCCTACTTCCCCATTTCCCTTATTTGCAGGTATAAAATATGTAATTACAGCTCTCAAGTAGAGACAAAATATGTAACTGTATAAAATATGTAACTCTCAAGTAGAGCAGAGGCTACATTAACATTTGACAATTGTAAAAATGATAGTTACAACAGGGGTCCACAAAATCATCGGACTGGTAAAACTTCACTTTGTAAGAGCAAAGTTGGTCCATGTCTAAGGGGTTTTTTTTTTTTTTTACAATTTGATGCCACCTGAGCTTATTTCATGGTGCGCTCAAATCAAAGTTAATATTATGGAGTCTTCACAAACTACTCCAAAGTGATAAAGCTAAAAAAAAATGCAGATAATATCTGAATAAGTTGGATTAACAGAGAAAGTCAGATGATTCTCAGTTACAGAAGTATTCAATCCCTTTGCCTAATTAACCCAAAATCATTCCAGGAGTAAATTATTTGTTTAAAAGGATACAAAATAAGTGTAATAGGTTTCACTTGCATGTAATCAGTGGTTTAACTTAAAAAAAATATTCTCCCCCACTTATCCAAGGAGTTTTAAGGTGCAACTCATTTGGTCAACCAGCAAGGCAAACATGAAGACCAACGAGTTTTCCAAAGAAGTCAGACATAAAGTGGTGGAGAAGCACCGTTCAGGAGAGGGTTATAAGAAGATTTCAAAGACTTATCATACCACCCAGACTACCCAGATCAGGTTGCCCATCCAAACTCAGCAGCTGGGCAAGCAGGAAAAACTGGTTCAGGATATCACTGTAAATCCAACAATGGCTTTGAAAGATCTACAAGGGTCTATGACCGAGATGGGGGTCAGTGATCATCAATCGACAATATTCCATTCCCTTCACAAAGCTGGCTGGCTTCCATGGACAGGTGGCAAGAAAAAAGCCATTACTGATGAAGATGCATCTAAAAGCTTGTATGGAGTTTGTGAAAAAAAAGCATCTTAATGATACTACAGGCATTTTGTGGTTAGAGAAAAGTTTTGTGGTTGGACGAGACATAATTGAACTTTTTTGTCGAAATTCAAAGCGTTACGTCTGGCGCAAGCCTGACACTACACACCACCCAGTCAACACCATCTCTATTGTTAAGCATGGTGGTGGCAGCATAATGTTATGGAGGTGCTTTTGTCAGCAGGGACTGGTGAGCTTGTCAGGATAGAAGGGACAGTGGAAGGTGCAAAGAATCTTTGATGAAAACCTGCTTGAGCCAGCCATGAATCTGAAACTGGGTCGGAGATTAACATTTCAGCAGGACAATGTTCCGCAGTACAAAGATAAAGCCACCATGGAGTGGCTGAATAAGAATAAAATTAATGTTCTTGAGTGGCCCAAAGTCCTGACTTGAACCCAATTGAACATTCATGGCAAGACTTGAAGATTGCAGTCCATCGACGATCCCCATCAAACTTGGCAGAACGAGAGCAATTTTCACATGAAGAATGGGCAAAGATTTCACCATCTCACTGTGTGAAGCTGTTAGAGATCTACCCACAAAGACTCAGCAGTCATTGCTGCAAAAGGTGTTTCCACCAAGTACTGACCTAAGGGGCTGAATACTTTTACAACCAGTGGATTTTGATTTGCACATGTTTTTTGCAGATATTCCTGACGTTCAACGATAACAGTGTTTAGTTTGATCTTATAAGTTTAAATAAAAAAGTTAATTTGGAAAAATTGTTTCTCCCTAATTAGTAATTTATCTAAATGTGGAATTATTGTAAGGGGGCGAATACTTTTCTAGGCAAGCCGCAACTGTCTAAAATTGTGAAAGATCTATATGGCTATTATACACTGCCCCTTTTTGGTGATGGAGTCGATGTTGATGCTCTGGTTAGATGATATATTCAAGTCAAAAGAGAAATACAGCCGACTGCAGCTGCCATTGGAAATGACACACCTGCCTTCCAACGTGATCTCCCTCCTTTGATGTTCAACCTGCCTTTGAATCAAATTGCCATTTCAAATCATAAGAGCAGCAGAAACATTATTGAATGTTGGCTACTTTTAGCACAGCTCTCATCGGTATGGTTTGGAGCTCCAATTGAAGGAGTTTTCAATCTCTGTTAGATAGTTTGACCATTATTCCCAATCCAGTGTGTATAGTGATGAAAGACAGCCACATTTCAATTTCTACGAGCTTGAATCTCAACTGCTGAGCGCAAAATCTCTTCAAAACCATTGACAGATAGGCGAAGCATCTCATAAGGGGGCTTGAGCGACACCAAAGATTTTGTTTGCAGACGATGGAATCTTTGGTAAGCTCATAGGCTGAAATGGCAAAGTGGAGGTGGATTTTTAGGGGAGTAGGAATAGGAAAGAGGTTGAAACAGAAAATAATTTAACTGTTCAATTGGTTCACAGATCCTTTTCCACTTGGTTGTCTCTTGGGAAACATGAAAACCTTTTTATTCCGTGCAGGTGTTCAATTGGTCATGCTACTTCTGTTAATTACATGAGCTAATGCAGTACCAAATTTGGCCAAACATTTCTGCAATGACATTATCAAGCTGACAACAAAATCTCACTTGCTTCCTGGTGGGATTTCAACTTGTAAAGGCGAAATATAAAACTGCCAATTAACAGGATTGTGGTTGTGTGCTATAAATACCATTACACAGAATAAAATTGCTTTTCACATGCAGTACAAAAAAACATGATACTGGTGGGTTTTGTTTTCATGGCATTTTTCAATAGCCCTGGGAAGTTAAGTATTGCCCTCATCTCTGCATTCTGTTTTTGCAATTTAGACGATTAAGAAAAATAATCAGACGCTTGAAACATAAACAGGGGGTCGTTACACATTCACATCCTGATAAGGGCCCATCTATTATGTTTTGAAAAAAAAAATCTGCATTTTGAGACCCCCCACTCCAGGATTTGTCCTCCTTCCTTCTTCCTCACATTTCGTTCCATCATCTTTCCTTTATATGCACCCATCTCACAATCCTACCCTACCTTTTTTGTACTGATCTCTTCCTCCCATGCCTCCTCAACTTCACAACACTGTGCGTAGCATATGTAGCCCCTAAAACCATCTGCATTTATATATAACTGCATAATGAGAAATCTCCCAAGAGAATGCCCCCAAACAGAAACATCTACTCAAATTGATGCTCCAATGGCTGTCAGAGGAGCCATCTGCATGGAGAAGAGACATCAAGATTGGCAGGTAACGATGTGGCTTCTTTCCATCAAAATCTGCAGCACATAAGATATAATTAAATAAGCTTTTCTAGGTAAAGTTTTCATCCAGAAGTGATTTATTTTCTATTGTATTTTTTTTTTCCTGTCAAATGCTTTACTTGCAGAACACTGCACATTCATTATCCAAAATGTATTGGCTTATTATCCACACTCTAAAACAGTGCAGGAAAGCACAATGTCATGACCCACGTAGTGAGGCGTTGGAGAGGGGTGAAAGATTTTAGGATTAAAAAATGCTGGATTTTTTACTTTGTTCATCATCATTAAAAATGGCTGGTGTTGGCTTAAAGGTTAGAGTGGTGGGCTTGGGTTCCTAGGTTCCTGAGTTCAAATCCCACTCTCCTGTTGAATTGATACCAGGTGGGATTGACTCTACCTGTCGTCCTTCCGAGGTCGGCAAAACGAGTACCAGCTTTCTGGTATCCTGTGTCGGAGTTGCGACACGTCCAGGATTGTACCCATTAGCCAAGGAGACTGCTGAGGCAGCACCAACGCTCTGCACAGAGTAAGGGCCCAACCGAAATGAGACGTGGATCATCATTATGCCCAATGATCATTTTGAATGCATAACACGACCACTTTGTGACTATTACTTCTGTTAAATAACCTTAATGCTTTTTCTCTTATGGATTCTTGTGTGGTTCTCTCACAGCTTGCTTTGGATCAAAGATTGCATCTCGGTGTTTGTGTCCAAATAGCAATGCTAAGAGCAGCTGTACTGTGCAGTTTTCAAGGTAACAAAATGTTTTTTTTTAATCATTATTATTATTATTTTTCTTGACATAGCTAAACGTTTTGTTGGTAACAAACAGGTTTTGTGATTCATAAAAGCATGAGCATGTCAAAATTCCATCATTGCATGATGTTTAAAACACTGTGACATCAATCACATGGACAATCGGAGTGGTGTCATTGTGCCGTGCAAACAAACATCTTTCATGAAAAACACCAATGGGTCATTCCGTGCCAACTCACTTAAATTTCAAAAACCTCCCCAGGTCACCTCCTCAGATTTTGCTGGAAAAATTCTTACATGTAGATTTATGTGGCTCTACCCACCATGCAAAAGATTAGCTTTCAATTTCTCATAGTTTAAAAAATATCTATCTCGAGACCTTTGAAATTTGGCCCTAAAAATGCCAAATGTGAAAAACGCATTTTTTTCCAACTTCAGTGGCTTAATTTTATAATGGACTCCTCTGGAAAACGAATATTGCAAATATTTACTAATTGGCATCCAAATTTTTCAATTATGGCATCAGATAGCTTCTGGGATGTATATTTCTCACTCTATGGGAAGCTAAAAATGGCTTTTTGGCCAAAACGAGCTAAAATAAGGTGAAACTATAGGAGCCCTCCTGAAAATATGGAACAACTTAGAATTTTTTTCTCATAACACAGTGATTATAGGGTCATTATCTATCCATAGATACATTTTTATTAGGATAATACAGTTAGGTGATGAATTATAAAAGTTTTACCATAAGCCCTTGCCTCCAAGGGCTCTAAAATGGACCAATTTTGTCTCCTGGTTTGACCATGTAGGTAGGGGTTTAGGATCTTCATTTTTTTTTCTTCTAAAGATTGCCTCATATAAGATGTATCTACTGACCGAATAATTTTATCTAACGCCCATGGCTTCATATTAAAATAAATTTTTATTTACATGCACGTTTTTTTTATAATTATTCACTTTTTTCATATTCATGAGCTTATAAATCTGAAACTGAACACTCCAGCAAAGTGATACTACAGGTATTTATAAACTGGCATATGAAATTTAAGGATCTGTCATCAGAATGCCTCATAACTGCATATGTTTCTATCTGTAGGATGTTGAAAATGCCACTTTGACCAAAAATGGTGAATATGCAGGGAGCATTAACTGAGGTTATGTAACAACTTAGATTATTCTTCTCATAAATTCATAATTATAAGTACATTTTTTATTCAAAAATAAATTCTTCTAATGATAATCCAAACATATGCTTGGGTTTTAATTTAAAAAACATGTCCTACAGTTCTCTATTTGAAGTCATTATTTTTGACATACACCACTAGATGGAGTAATGGTCTGTCACAACACTAGGGGCAGCACAGTCAACCTGTTTGTCTGTTTGGAGAACAAAGGAGAGGAGGAAACAAAGGAAATGGATGCAGAAAAACCTGGGCCCAGTGGCACAAGTTTGACAAGTAGATGCACTGTTGGAACCAGATTAGACCAGGAGTGTCACAAGACCTATTATACAAGGAAGGTTGGGCTAAAACAAGTTGCTGCTTTGGAGAAGAAGTCACAAGAATTGATTTCATGGAGATCAGGAATTACTTTCAGTTCAGAAGACAGTATTTGCCTACATCAAGAGACTGCATACCATTCCCGGTATGAGTGTCGACAGACCTCCTGTTGTGATCCTCTCCAGTTTCACACGAAAAATGTGCACAGTAAGTCAAATAAAATCTTGTTTCGTAAGATCCTCCCTTATGAGTAAATTTATTGCTAAGTACTGGGATCTTTTTTTTTAGGATTTGGAGATATTTGTTTAATTTCAAAATTTATTTTTGATCTTGATTTTGTTTCCACATTGAATAAATTGACATAAAGTCTTAAATTGTTTCTACAATGTGCATCCTTATCACTAATGTCTAAGAAGCATAATGTAGCCTCATGCGCACCCCTGCAAGTTCACCTTGTTTTGTACCAAGTGGGCCAAATTGCCATATTTGGCTTCCGAAAACTAGGAGTATGTGCTTTCTAGAGACATTCTGATGCAACAATCTGAAATTTTGCATACCAGTTTATAAAATTCTGCAGTAACTCTTTTCTGGATAGTTACATTTAAGATTTATAAACATGAATATGAAAAAAGTGAATAATTATAAAAAACGTGCATGTAAATAAAAATTTATTTTACGATGAAGCCATGGGTGTTAGATAAAATTATTCGGTCAGTAGATACATCTTATATGAGGCAATCTTTAGAAAAAAAATTAAGATCCTAAACTCCGAGCCACATGGTCAAACCAGGGGACAAAATTGGTCCATTTTAGAGAGGTCGGAGGCAAGGGCTTATGTTAAAACGTTTATAATTCATCACCTAACTGTATTATCCTAGCAAAAATGTATCTATGGATAGATAATGACCCTATAATCACTGTGTTGTGAGGAAAAAATTCTAAGTTCCATATTTTCAGGAGGGCTCCTATAGTTTCACCTTATTTTAGCTCGTTTTGGCCAAAAAGCCATTTTTAGCTTCTTATAGAGTGAGAAATATGCATCCCAGAAGCTATCTGATCCCATAATTGAAAAATTTGGATGCCAATTAGTAAATATTTGCAATATTAGCTTTCTAGAGGAGTCCATTATGAAATTATAAGCCAATGAAGTTGGAAAAAAAATGCGTTTTTCACATTTGGCATTTTTAGGGCCAAATTTCAATGCTCTCTAGAGATAGATATTTTTTAAACTATGAGGAATTGAAAGCTAATCTTTTGCATGGTGGGTAGAGCCATATAGATCTACGTTTAAGAATTTTTCCAGCAAAATCTGAGGAGGTGACCTGGGGACCCTTAGGTGAGTTGGCACGGAATGACCCCAATGTGCTCTTAATTGCTATTCCCACAACTCCATCTGGTCTTCTCCCTTTTCTGCACCTTCCCATTAACAATGTCAGGGAAGTCGAGGTAAAGTGGCAGCTGTGATGTAAGCAATGATATCAGGAGGAAATACTGGGGGGTGTGGGGGGGGGGGTAGTAGATACAATCAACCATTACAGATAAATCTACAATATGCAGTTTGTCATTTTTATGATACCGTTATTGACACAAAACATTTTCTTTGTAAAAACAAGTGTATGCTTCGAGAAATAAAAGCAAATAAATGCTCAAAGCAGCAATGAATCGCCTCAGAAATGACAGGGGTATATGAGGTGTGTTCAAAAAGTATCCAACCTTAATTTTTCGTGCATAAACAAATGAAGCTAGGGAGGCATGTATGTAGGCAATCCTAATCCGTATGCGTGAATATTTTCCCACCTGCAGAAGCTATCACTCGCCGACAGACCGCCGATGAGTGAGGAAGTGTAAGTGAGTGCCGTCGGATTTTCGTTTTTGACAAAATGACGGAAAAACTTGAACAACGCTACTGCATCAAATTTTGTGTAAAGCTTGGCGATTCCCAAGTGGAAACGATCCACAAGATTCAACAGGCCTTCGGGAACGAAGCAATGGGCACCACACAGATAAAAGAGTGGTACAACCGCTTCAAAGATCAGCACATCAGTGGGAAGTGAATCACGTTCTGGTAGGCCCTCAACATCCCGAAATGAGATCGTCATTGACCAAGTGAGGACCCTGCTGATGCAGGATCGTCGAATCACGATCAGAGAACTTGCAGACGAGGCGGGCGTCAGCATTGGATCCGTTCATTCCATTGTGACTGAGGATTTGGGCTTAAGGAGAATCTCAGCGAAGTTCGTGCCAAAGCTGCGAACGATCGAGCAGAAGCAACTCCGTTTGGAAATCGCACAGAACATGCTGGAGACTGTGAACAGCGATCCCAACTTCTTCAACACAGTGATCACTGGCGATGAGACCACAGTGATCCGTCATTTTGTCAAAAACGAAAATCCGACGCCGCTCACTTTCACTTCCTCACTCATCGGCGGTCTGTCGGCGACTGACAGCTTCTGCAGGTGGGAAAATATTCACGCATACGGATTAGGATCGCCTGCATACGTGCACCAAACCACGCCTCCCGAGCTTCATTTGTTTACGCACAAAAAAATAAGGTTGGATACTTTTTGAACACACCTCGTACATCTTAAATAATTCAATAATCCTAAATGCCTTGGTTTCCACAGCGTGAAGCCAAGAAAGGTGGGAGGCGGGAGAACCAGCCTGGAGGGGAGAGCAGTACTCCATCAGGCTGCGAACAAAAGCTTTCTTTGTACGTGGTCAGCAGATCAGGTGTGCCAAGTGTTAGGACCTAGCCCGAGAGTAGAGGGCTCGGTGTGCCGCCTATTGCTCCGAGGTCCTGATTGTGCTCGCGAGACCAATACGTACCGCATGTGTGGTCACGCTGTATAAACAGTCAGATGTGACCGAGCGAAGTTAACATCCGAATGCTGATGCACAATTCACACCCCCCACTCTTCAACACACAGTATCATCTGCAAATCCAGTAATGCAATGCAAATGTTTTACTCAGGATAAAGAAACACAGGGTATACCATCAAGCAATGGATAAATCATGTTTCACCAAAAAAAAATGAATAAAATGATGGAACACGACCATGCATTGCAAACTCTGGGTTTAAATTTGTTTTTAAAGTCAAACATGCGAGTAAAGACATTACGTGAGGGATGCAATAAAGGAGAATTAAGTCAATGGAGAAGAGAAATGTTGTAACAGTGGGACGTTTTAGACACAGGATGAAGGAAAGGTCAAATTGAAAACAGTCTTTTGAAGAAGAAAAGGAGTGTTGAATTGTGATGCAACACCGAGAAGAACACGTGTGAAAGAGGAAGTTGAAACATTTTAAGAGACCGTTTTTTGAATGTTGTTTTTTAAAATTTAATTTCTTGATGAAGATTGGGTAAGATTTGGTAAAGGAAAGGTTGAAAAAAATCATGTAGGTGTTGGTGAATTTGGATCGGCAAACAGAAGGAGCAGAAGGAGGAAGAATAGTCACTACAGGATTCAGGAAGTCACGTGGTTACGTGGGGTATAATGTGAGGAGGGAAAAGGTTTTTTTGTTGTATTTTAAAAAATATTTTGAGACATGAAACAGAGGGTATCCTTGAGAGGGATGGAAGGAGGGTGGAGGGAAAAGTGGAGAAAATAAACACGATCGTGCACACAAATGGGAAGAAGGGGTAGGCCTCAAGGAAACCCGATATTAAAAGACGACGAAAACTCAACAATTAGCACAAGTTTTAACACAACACCGACCTAGAAACACACAGTAAACATAGAGATAACAAAATTACACAGAGATAACAACATCCACTAAACAGAAACTAGAAACGCAGAGTAAACATAGAGATAACATAAGTCTGGAGACGGCGATGGTTCACAAGCAATGTACACGGTTTGCCTTTTTTTTATTTTTTGACCTTCGAGAGGACACCACGGGCAATCTGGCGGGAATCGGGAAAAACGTAAATGATGAAAGTTGTAGTACTCGAAGAGCACTACTTGCATACCAACTTTCATTCGAAACAGTTGAAAACCCTCGGAACTCGATGCCAAATTTATTGATTTTTTTTGACATTTTCTAAATTCGTGACCTTGTGACCTTGACCTTGGGACGAAAATGAAAAATCGAGCTCTGTGGGGCTATGCAGGTGCCATTGGGCTAACCAAATACCGAAATCCCTGCCAGATTCGACAAACCCCCTCGGAGAAGATGCAACTTGAAACCGGCTACCCCCTAAAAACATTTTTTTGGGCGTGGCCTGGCCCATAATGGGCGCAGCACGCCCATTCTCCGGAAAACACAACTCGATCATGATATAAACCTCCCACCTAAATTTTATCAGGATCGAATCAAAACCCACAGAGCTATGCTCGGGACAGACAAACAGACAGACAGACAGACATACACACAAACGAATATAGTGGTCACTCTGGCTGGCGCTCGTGAACCAATAGTGGTCACTTACTGACCCGTGAACCAAAAATGACAGAAAAACAACCGGAAAACTTATCTTTGAGAAAGTCGGCAGAGACCCTGAAGAAGAACCGCCACTGTCACTCAGAACCGGAACCGGAACCGGAACCGGAAGTCTTTCAACCCTTTAGACCCTTTGAAACACTTAGACCCTTTAGACCATGAGACCCGTTTGACCCCATAGACGCATACCACACAGACATCTCTAGTCTTCTTGTGATATACATACTCTACTTATTTTTCAGCAAGTAAGGCACATTCTCCACCCACCCGGAGGCTGGGCACTGTGCTCGTTTGAATAGAATTTGCATATCACTGAATTGGTTCAACAATCAAAACCTCGAAGCATAATGTTCATTTGCATTTTGCAAGTATTGTGCTAAACCCGACATCTTTCTTATTTATCTGTTGTTTGGTTGTTTCTTGTTTGGTTGTCTGTGAGCAGGATATCTCAAAAGGTTAGGGATGGATTCAAACAAAACTCGGTGGACGGGTTGGGTGTGTGTCAAGGACGAATTGATTCGATTTTGGTGAAGATCTGGATCAGGTCTGGAAACTAGAATTATTGTGATTTTTCACCATTGAGAGAGATGGGGCCAAACATATCTCGCACGATATTTCAAAACATGGGACGGCTTTGAATAAAACTTGGTGCATGAGTTCGTAGGTGATAAGAACAAAACCGATTCGATTTTGGTTCAGGCTTGGGTGCAGATCCAGCCTATCAGTAGGCTACAAAATGTAAACCGTTCACCCTGTGGAGGTATGCCCTCCACCGAGTGCCATTCTAATTTCTCATTAATTTGAATTGGCGAGCCATGTAATAATGTTACATTGTTGCAATCTTACAATGTAAATATCAGTTGCCAAAAGAACAAAGGCTTGTTCTTCATTTTATCAACCCTTATCTTTCTGCATTTCACTTTGACATTTGTGAGAAGGGATTTCCCACAAGTTGCTCACACTTTGTAACCAGCTTTGAAGAAGCATCATTGATTTTTTTTAATATATTTTTTTACCGATGGTGGAGATGTTCCCAAGGTCTTATCATTGATTGTTACAGACTCAGCGAGTATAAATGCTTGTAGGTTATCTGTTGCAGGCCAATTTCATGCATCGGTAATGTCCGACTGATGAAACTGCACATTGCATTGTGCACACAAGCAACTGATAGCTGCAGATCTCATGTGATCCACTGCGCACTTACACTTTGTACTCAAATTACTCGATCGTGTGAAAAATGTTGAAATATCGTGTGAATTGCATCTTTTTGACATGTTTTGTACACAAATGAAGTTGTGTAAGCATTTCCTGGACTTTAAATGTGGACTTCAACTGGACTTTTTGTGGACTTCCTGGACTTTAACTGAAATTTCTGGACTTCTGGTGAAACTCCCAAAATTCAGAATCACTGCTCACCTCCACTCATTCGTTCCTCTTGTCTTTTTTTCTCGCCTGTAGAACCCACTTCCACATCCTCTTCAATCTCATTCTTCCTTCCAGGTTTTGAAGACAGCTGTTCACCACCATCTCAAATCATCCCCCGACTAAGACCATGACCTTTTATACACCTGTTCACTCCCCCAATCCCACCTCTTTCCAAGTTTCCAGTTTTTTTTTCCTTCCTGAGAGTTTGCTTCTGTATTCATCTTGTCCACCCCATGCGTCCTCCACACCCCCCCCCAATTCCTCCTCTATTTTGTCTCTCAACCATGCCATTGATGCGTTTCCCCTGGCTTTCTCCTGTTACTTTTGTTATTTTACATTCTGATATGTTCTGTGTTCTCACTCCCACACGAGCCTCAACTTTGTATTCAAAAACAATAATGACCTCACCGTGGTAACAACCCACTCAGACAAAATGGGTGACATATGGGTGCAAAATGGGTGACAGAAATGGGTGACAAAATCCGGCCACGGGCCAATTGGAAAACATATTTTCAAGCGCGAATAAAAGATTAACTCGACAACGAGCTGATTCGTCACACGGTCACGGGTTGTTTAACCTCAATATGGGGTTGTTCAAAAATTATGTAATGCTATATTTTATAGGGAGGGGCATACCATTCATGCTTACGGGCTTGATTAAACCTTCCTCATTATTTCTATTTGACATAAATTTGATTTTTGGGTCCCCTCATTGTGAGTCGCATTCAACTCAAACAAAGCCATTGGAAATCTGACGCAACAAACCCCAGGCAGTGTGTAATCAGCAGAGGCCTACAGGCCTGATGTCTTAGGCTCATCAAAAAAACAAAACAAAATGGAGGCCATATTATTTTGTCTGGGTGCCATTGTGGATGAAGTTGAGCGACAAATGTGGGTGGGGTCCAGCGGCTGTCTGACCAACGGGTGCACTTCAAAAATCGACCCCCACAAGAACCACAACAATAGCAATAACAACAACCCCGTGGAGCTCTTGTAGACCTGCCACAAGTTCAGTAAAGCTGCTGTGACTTTATTTTATCTTAGCCACAATGAACAGTGAGTGAAATCAAATGGGTGATTATGAGGTGCTCATTTTATTTTTGCAGGGCAATGAAGTAGAATAGCCATTAAGATTACTCAAGAAGGATCATTAATCAGTGGCTGAGGCTCATTTTATTCCCATTAAATAGTAACTTTTTCGTGCAGTTTGTTTCCCCTCCACCACCGAAGGTGAAGGAAGTTATGTTTTCACCCCTCTCTGTTTGCTTGTTTGTCTGTCTGCCTGTCTGTTTGTGTGCAGGATATCTCAAAATGCTGTGCATGGATCTGGATAAAATTTTGGGAGCAGATTGGGTATTTGACAAAGATGAATTGATTAGATTTTGGTGAAGATCCAGATTCGGATTCGACTACTAGAATTTTTGAAGTGATTCTTCACCATTGAGAGATACGGCCAAAAATGATATATAGCATGACGTCTCAAAAAGTTGTGGACGGATTTGGACGAAACTTGATGGACACTTTAGAGTGTACCAAGGAAGAAGTGATTCAATTTTGGTGATGATCTGAATCTGGATTCGGATCCGATAATTTTTTAAGTGATTCTTCACCATTGACAGATAGGGCTAAACTCATATATGGCACGATATCTCAAAAAGTTGTGGACGGATTTGGATGAAACTTGGTGGACAGGTTGGGTGTGTGACGATGCCAAATTGTTTCGATATTGGTGAAGATTCCGAATCCGGATCCATATATGAGACTAATTTAAATTTAAAAGTTATTATTCGGGCCAAAAACGATATATAGCATGATATTTTAAAAATGTATTGGGCCCAATATGTTCTCGTGGATCAGGCATTGCGTGCAGAGGTATGTGTTCCACCAAGTGCCCTTCTAGGTTATAGTGTTTTTATTATGCGATTAAAAAGTTCTCGAGTCAGATGGCAAAGGTGGAAGAAAGAGAAATATAATCAACCCTTTCTTTAGGTTGATCTATCATGAAACGTTGAAACATCTGTATCCATCTTGTTCACACCCTGTGTATCCTCCCTCATTCTTCCTCCCTCCCTCATGTGTGTCCCTCATTCTTCCCCACATCCATAATTTGTCGAAGTCTCCCTCGATTTTATCCCTCAACCGTGCTGTTGGTCTCTCTGTCTCTCTCTCTCTCTCTCTCTCTCTCTCTCTCTCTCTCTCTCTTTTTTCATCTCTCTCTCTCTCTCTCTCTCTCTCTCTCTCTCTCTCTCTCTCTCTCTCTCTCTCTGTCTCTCTCTCTCTCTCTCTGTCTCTCTGGCTCTGTCTCTCTCTCTCTCTCTCTCTCTCTTTCTCTCTGCCTCTGTCTCTCTCCCTCTCTCTCTCTCTCTCTCTCTCTCTCTCTCTCTCTCTCTCTCTCTCTCTCTCTCTATCTCTCTCTCTCTCTCTCTCTCTCTCTCTCTCTCTCTGTCTCTCTCTCTCTCTCTCTCTCTCTCGCTCTCTCTCTCTCTCTCTCTCTCTCTCTCTGTCTCTCTCTCTCTCTCTCTCTCTCTCTCTCTCTCTCTCTATCTCTCTCTCTCTCTCTCTCTCTTTCTCTCTTTCTCTCTTTCTCTCTTTCTGCTGTTTCTCTCTTTCTGCTGTTTCTCTCTTTCTGCTGTTTCTCTCTTTCTGCTGTTTCTCTCTTTCTGCTGTTTCTCTCTTTCTGCTGTTTCTCTCTTTCTGCTGTTTCTCTCTTTCTGCTGTTTCTCTCTTTCTGCTGTTTCTCTCTTTCTGCTGTTTCTCTCTTTCTGCTGTTTCTTTTGTTCTGTTACCTCCTGATTCAATCTATGTTCTAGCTCCTTCCCGAACTTTGACTGTGTGTGTGTGTGTGTGTGTGTGTGTATGTGTGTGTATGTGTGTGTATGTGTATGTGTGTATGTGTATGTGTATGTGTATGTGTATGTGTGTGTGTGTGTGTGTGTGTGTGTGTGTGTGTGTATGTGTGTGTATGTGTGTGTATGTGTATGTGTGTATGTGTATGTGTATGTGTATGTGTATGTGTATATATATATATGAATGGAGTTTCATAGTTGACATCAATCACAATCAACTATTGTTACATGTTACTACCCCACTTATTCCAACCATGTTCAAAATGTAGGTTTCGAAATTGTGAGCAAATTTGCAATAATCTCCCATAACTATTGTTTTGTGGAGTTTATGTTGTGACAACAGCTGAATAATATGTTTACTTTTCTATACTGAAGTCCCGAAAACTGTTAATTTATGAGTCGTTCCTCAATCGTGTTTGACAAATTTTTATTTTTTTGATAAAGCTCCAGCAACTCGGCAAGATCGCTGCATTGTGTAGTACATTTCAGAGATGGACGTGGACCTTGCTGCTCTGTGTACATCTTTCGAAAATGGAAGGCCATTGTGTGGCAACTGCCTAACTATCCTGCTTGGGGTGAGTTAAGTTGTTGCAGTTGCTGAAAGTACGTCGATGTGGAAATGGGGCATGGCGGGCAAAATGACCTCCTCCCGCTGTGCATGTTTCCTTGTATTCCCTTCAACATTTTGAAACATTTTCAGCGATCTTTTCATTCCACGGTTCAGCTCTTTGCAGATTGAGAGGCACAAAGAAAATTAATAACGACGCTGCCAGACTGCACAGAGATCACACCGCCTTGCTAATGACCATGGTAGGAGTGCTGACTGCTCATCATATCATGACATGATGTTTCACTGTGGTGTGCGGGCCCTCCCTCTGTGCTCACCCTTATGAGTAATGGTTCAGCTCTGCGTGCTGCTTGCGTGTTGTCACAGCAAAGCATCGAATATCAAAATCGGCATATATATATATATATATATATATATATATATATATATATATATATATATATGTATATATGTATATACATATATACATATATATATATATATATACATATATATATATATATATATATGTGTATATATATATATATATATATATATATATATATATATGTATATATATATATATATATGTATATATGTATATACATATATACATATATATATATATATGTATATATATATATATATATATGTATATATGTATATATATATATATATATATATATATATATATATATATATATATGTATATATATATATATATATATATATATATGTATATATGTATATATATATATATATATATATATATATATATGTGTATATATGTATATATATATCTTCTTCCTCTTTCGGCTTGCTCCCGTTAGGGGTCGCCACAGCGGACCAACTGTCTTCGTTTTGTTGTCCGCATAATGATTTGGCATAGGTTTTTACGCCGGATGCCCTTCCTGACGCAACCCTGGTCGCCTCTTACGACACACAGGGATATGGTACACCTATTCTAACCGGGGCATACACCGGGCCCAGTACAACTGGTGCTCATTTCGCCGACCTCGAAAGGATGGCAGGCTGAGTCAACCCCCTGGTGTTTTCGACTTGGTTTATATATATTTATATATATATATATATATATGTATATATATATGTATATATGTGTGTATATATATATATATATATATATATATATATATATATATGTGTATGTATATATATATATGTATATGTATATGTGTGTATATGTGTATATATATGTATATGTGTATATACATGTGTATATATATATATATATATATATATATATATATATATATATATATATATATATATATATATATATATATATATATGTATATTGTTCTTAGCCTGGTGTTGGCGCAGTGGTTTGGGCAGCGGCTTGGGATCCAAAAGGTTCTGAGTTCAAGCCCCGTTGAGCCACTGAATTAATACACCAGGGGGTTGACTCAGCCTGTCATCCTTCCGAGGTCGGCGAAATGAGTACCAGTATACTGGGCCGGTGTATACCCCGGTTAAAATAGGTGTACCATATCCCTGTGTCGTAAGAGGCGACCAGGGTTGCGTCAGGAAGGGCATCCGGCGTAAAACATGTGCCAAATCTCTATGCGGATCATACGGATTATCTGCTGTGGCGACCCCCTAAAGGGAGCAGCCGAAAGAAGAAGAAGAAGATAGATAATATGTTCTTCTTTTGGCTGCTCCCGTTAGGGGTCGCCACAGCGGATCATCCGTTATGATCCGCATACTGATTTGGCACAGGTTTTACGCCGGATGCCCTTCCTGACGCAACCCTGGTCGCCTCTTATGACACAGGGATAAGGATTGGGTTTCGCCATAATTCCAGGCTGCCCTACACCCTCTCATAGCGCGGCCCAGTGCAGAGCTCCCATCCTCAAGCGATCCTCCAACCCAAGCCTTCGAGGAGCCGGATTACAGGCGCACGCCACTACACCCGGTTGTGTATATATCTAATATATAAAGCTCTTTCTAACCATTGACTGACTGATATTTTAGATCCAGATGACGAACAAAGCTGAAATTTTGCGTGTCAATGGACATTGAAGCCAAAAAAAAATAATCACAGAATCGTCGGACACCATAAATGAAAAAAAAAAAGAAGAAAAAATGCAGGTGAGTGACCCGAGACAATGGGGAAGCACGGTAATTTTGTGTGCGGACGGATATCGAAGCAGATACCCCAGGAATAAAATCACAGAACTGTCGGTAAGCATCAGTAAATGAAAATATAAATAGATGAAAATAAATAACTAAAAAATCAAATGCAGGTGAGTGACCTGAGACGATAGGGAAGCACCGTTGGTATGCTTACACTATGTGTAAATTTCTTTGTATTCCCTTGAACATTTTTAAGCATTTTCAACGGTCTTTTCATCCCATGGTTCAGCCATTTGCAGATTGAGCAGCACAAAAAATTAATAATGATGCTGCCAGACTGCACAGAGATCACACCGCCTTGCTAATGACCACAATGTGTCAGCACACACCGCTAGTAATATATAAAGCACTTTCTAACCACTACTATACAATGTGTAAGCCCTGCCAGGACTACCAAATGTGTAAGCATACCCCACCACTAATTTATACACGTACTCACATTCTCATTGTTGTCCATATATGAAAAGAGTTCGGTCTCGGCGTGAGTCCGTCCCTCCGTCTATCCGTCCGTGTGACTATATGTCTATTATTTACGTGCTATTGGAATGTACCTTTTGACCCTTTAGACTGCTAAGACCCTGAGCACTTTTAAGACCCGAAGTCCCCCAAGACCCTAAAGACCCCGAAGTCTCACAAGACCCAGAAGATTCCCAAGACCTTGAAAATCTCAAAGACCCAGAAGACCCATTATTGGCCCATTATTGCCATGTTGCACTCCAGCATTAATTTCTTTACGACAGCTTCACTTCTTTACACCCCGTATGGCCTGAAGACATCATTAGACCCCTTACACCCCTTCGACCCTTTAATACCCATTTATTCCCTTTCGAAATATTTTACTGTCTTTGACCCTTTTGAAACTTTCCAGTTCTATAGTCCCATCGACCTTTTAAGACCCTTTGGACAGTTTCAGACCATTTGAACACTTCAGACTGTTTTTGCTCTTTCACCCTTGGACCCCTTTAGACATTTTAAGACCCTTACACCCTTTAAACACTTTATGCCCCTTTATGACCCTTGAGACCCTTAAACACATTAGACCCCTTTTTGACCTCTTAAGACCATTAAACCACTCTAGACCCATCTACACCCTTTAGAAAATCAATAAAGATTCCCCCAAAAATCATTTTTGACGACCTTTTTCATGCACCATTCGTGTCACACAGCACAAATGAAACTGATATCTGAAAGTGAAACTGGAACGACTGATCTATGGATCATCAAATGGGAAACCAGAATGAAATGCTGTGATAAATACTGAATGGAAATTGCCAAAGGCAAAGCTGAGGTGAGTAGAGAGAGAGAGACAGAGACAGAGACAGAGACAGAGACAGAGACAGAGACAGAGACAGAGACAGAGACAGAGACAGAGACAGAGACAGAGACAGAGACAGAGACAGAGACAGAGACAGAGACAGAGACAGAGACAGAGACAGAGACAGACACAGAGAGAGAGAGAGAGACACAGAGAGACAGAGAGAGAGACAGACACAGAGACAGAGAGAGAGAGACACAGAGAGAGAGAGAGACACAGAGAGACACAGAGAGAGAGAGAGAGAGAGACAGAGAGAGAGAGACAGAGAGAGAGAGACACAGAGAGAGAGAGAGACACAGAGAGAGAGAGACACAGAGAGAGAGAGAGACACAGAGAGAGAGAGAGACACAGAGAGAGAGAGAGAGACAGAGAGAGAGAGAGACACAGAGAGAGACAGAGAGAGAGACACAGACAGAGAGAGAGACACAGAGAGAGAGAGACACAGAGAGAGAGAGAGAGAGAGAGAGAGAGAGAGACACAGAGAGAGAGAGAGAGACACAGAGAGAGAGAGAGAGAGAGACAGAGACACAGAGAGAGAGAGAGACACAGAGAGAGAGAGAGAGAGAGAGAGAGAAGGGGGGGGGGCAGGTTGGGGACTGAAGAAGGGATGTGGAGAGGGATATATGCCTATTGGTGGTCAGTTGGTATGAAAATAATTTTGGTGATCTTCCATCAGGCGATAGGCCCAAAACGTGCCTAAATTTGTTTCCCAGCAGAGCTTTCATAATATCACCCTCACACCCAAGCAGTACTTCGGATATACAACAAGCATGAAATGGAACTCTTCGCTGGAAGAATGGAACGAGGTTGCCAAGGTTACCAGCTACACCCACTGTGATATCTGCACACTGAATATTTACACTGAATTCTCATTTCTACCAATACACACTCATTTGAGGTGAGATTTCGACGAACCTGTCAGTGACGGAAACCCTGCTCGTACTTTAAACATGTACTCACATTCTAAATGTAATACTTTATTCATGTACTCACATTCTAATTGTACATACTTTACACACGTACTCGCATTCTAATTGTACATACTTTATACACATACTCACATTGTAATTGTACATACTTTATACACGTACTCACATTCTAATGATACATACTTTATACACATACTCACATTCTAATTGTACATACTTTATACACATACTCACATTGTAATTGTACATACTTTATACACGTACTCACATTGTAATTGTACATACTTTATACACATACTCACATTCTAATGATACATATTTTATACACATACTCACATTCTAAGGCCAAAAAAAAAAAATGTTGCATTGGCGTAACGGGTCACTGAAAAATAGGGTAGGTCGGTCGGGATCTTTTTTTTTTTTTTTCCTAATAAATCCCTCCCAAAATCTCCCCCGGCTCGAGTACCACCCTTTTTGTCGGCGGGTTCTGTCCGAAACACTTCCGGGTTTTTGCGATCGCGATCATAATCAACAAGATACTTGAAAACGATAGCAAAACAACAAAAATAGCAATAAAATAGGGTCGGCAAAATTTTTCGATAGCAAAAAAACAAAAAAAAAAACGTAGGGTCGGCGGAATTTTTAGGGTCGGGCGGGTTACGCCAATGCAACATTTTTTTTTTTTTTGGCCTAATTGTACATACTTTATACACGTACTCACATTCTAATTGTACATACTTTATACATGTACTCACATTATAATTGTACATACTTTATACACATACTCAGGTTTCAATTGTGCATACTTTATACACATACTCAGATTTGAATTGAACATACTTTATACACGTACTCAGATTTGAATTGTACATACTTTATACACATACTCACATTCTAATTGTACATACTTTATACACATACTCACATTCTAAGTGTACATACCTTAAACATGTACTCATTCTAATTGTACATACTTTATACACATACTCAGATTTGAATTGTACATACTTTATACACGTACTTACATTCCAAGTGAACATACCTTATACACGTACTCATATTCTAATTGTACATACTTCATACACAAACTCAGATTTGAATTGTACATACTTTATACACGTACTCACATTCTAATTGTACATACTTTATACACGTACTCACATTCTAATTTTACATACTTTATACATGTACTCACATTCTAATTGTACATACTTTATACACGTACTCACATTCTAATTTTACATACTTTATACATGTACTCACATTCTAATTGTACATACTTTATACACGGACTTGAATTCTAATTGGACATACTTTATACACGTACTCACATTCTAAGGGAACATACTTTACACACGTACTCACATTCAAATTGTACATACTTTATACACGTACTCACATTCTAATTGTACATAGTTTATACACATTCTCACATTCTAATTGTACATACTTTATACATGTACTCACATTCTAATTGTATGTACTTTATACACATACTCGCATTCTATTTGTACATACTTTATACACATACTCACATTCTATTTGTACATACTTTATACACATACTCACGTTCTATTTGTACATACTTTATACACATACTCACATTCTAATTGCACATACTTTATACACATACTCACATTCTAATTGTACATACTTTATACAAGTACTCACATTCTAATTGTACATACTTTATACACGTACATACTATATTCACATACTAACATTCTAATTGTACATACTTTATTCACATACTAACATTCTAATTGTACATACTTTATACACATACTCACATTCTAATTGTACGTACTTTACACACGTACTCTCATTATAATTGTACGTACTTTATACACGTACTCACATTCTAATTGTACATACTTTATACATATTCCCACATTCTAATTGTACATACTTTATACATATTCCCACATTCTAATTGTACAAACTTTATTCACATACTCACATTCTAATTATACATACTTTATACACGTACTCACATTCTAATTGTACGTACTTTAAACACGTACTCAGATTCTAATTGTACATACTTTATACACGTACTCACATTGTAAATGTACATACTTTATACACGTACTCGCAATCTAAGTGTACGTACTTTACACACGTACTCACATTCTAATTGTAGTACTTTATACACGTACTCACATTCTAATTGTAGTACTTTATACACGTACTAAAATTCAAATTGTACGTACTTTACACACGTACTCAGATTATATTTGTACGTACGTTACACACGTACTCACATTCTAGTTGTACATACTTTATACACATACTCACATTCTAATTGTACGTACTTTATACACGTACTCAGATTCTAATTGTAGGTACTTTACACACGTACTCACATTCTAGTTGTACGTACTTTACACACGTACTCGCATTCTAATTGTAGTACTTTATACACGTACTCACATTTTAATTGTACGTAATTTATACACGTACTCGTATTCTAATTGTACGTACTTTACACACGTACTCAGTACTCACATTCTAATTGTACGTACTTCCATCACACGGAAGGTACGTCACCTTCCGTGTGACGTAGAAAGCTGAAAAATTGCGTGCCTATGGACATTGAAGCCTATCCACCAGTACAATTCACAGAATTCTCAGACGATTTCCAGAAATGAAAATATAAATAAATGAAAAAAAGTGCAGATGAGTGACCCGTGACGACGGCGAAGCATGGTAATTTTGTGTGCTGATGGACATCAGACCAAATATACCAGGAAAAATCACAGAACCGTTTGAAAGCATCCGTATATGAAAATATAAACAAATGAAAAAAAGAATGAAAATCAAATGCAGATGAGCGACCCGAGACAATGGGGAAGCACGGTTCATATGTTCACACAATGTGTAAATAAACACACCCCACTAGTGTGTGTGTGTGTGTGTGTGTGTGTGTGTGTGTGTGTGTGTGTGTGTGTGTGTGTGTGTGTGTGTGTGTGTGTGTGTGTGTGTGTATGTGTGTATATATTTATATATATATATATTTATATATATATATATATATATATATATATATATATATATATATATACATACATATATTATATTATACCTGTTTCATATGATCTAACTTTTCCTGATCGAACATGTTTCCAATGTTATGCTTGAGACACCTATTACAAACATGGAAGGCTGAAGGTGCAGGGCAGACTAGGTCTCAACTCCCTCTCTCTATTGAGTGCAGCCTGTGGCTGCTGGTTGTATCACTGGTTGGGACGCGGCTATGCCGTTGATGCAGTGTCCCCCTTACCAGTACACTGGTGCTTATTTTGCCGACCTCGGAAGGATGACAGGCTGGGTCAACCTCCTGGTGTATTTTATTCAGCGGCCAACAGGGCTTGAAGTCAGGACCCTCGGATCCCAAGCCACCACCCTAACCACTACGCCAACACCAGGCGAGGTCTCAACTACATCAACATGTTGAAAAACGATACAGGCTTGTAAAGAGAGAAACTGCACACAGCAAGTATTTGATTAAGTGGAAGCTGAGGATTGTTCGTGGGTAGGAATGTGGTGGACAGGATGTTCGCTTCGGCTTAAGAGGTGACTGAAGAAAAAGAAGAAGAAGAGGAAGGAGTGATTACAAACAAAGGCAAAATTTGATGGGTCAGTGACCAAGGTGTGAAGCTGTGAGAACCAATGATACAATTTGCAGGCTGGGTTAGTATATGAAACAAAATGTAACTTTCAAAAATCATTACAAAGCTTAATTTAATTTTCGATGTTGTGATATTTTTGACCCACTTTTAAACCTTTGCTACGTCATCACTTGTTCTGAAATCTAAATACATTAAAGTGACATCATTGCTGATTATATACCATCTGGTCAATTGCACCTCACCAGTGTGAGTCTGAGAAATATGATGGAGATGACTGCAGTGCTGGAACTTGGTACCTCTAATGCAACAAATATCCAGACAGCCGCCTGGCCAATTGTCTTTGGAAAGGCATTGGATCTCCGATAAGTGCAATGCTTTCTGCACACACAGCGTATTTCATTAGTTATCTACACTTCCCATTCCCCTCCACCATTTCCCTTTAGGTTATGGCCTTTGCCCAGTTCCTGCTTTATATTTTACTCGGTTACGAGCTAGAGGGGCTCGACATTATGTATGACATGATTTATTGATTTTGTTCATTGCATGAAGAAGTATAAATTCTCCATTAATATAAATTAATTCCACATGTTTATTGAAAGAGATTTTGTAAACTTTTGTCTTGTCTTTGTTGCCTCTTGTCTGTATCCTACTTTGCATTTTTTGGAAGGTAATCAAGATTTCAGTATTCATTGTTTTGAAAGAGCTGGGAAAAGTTTTGTTTCAGAGGACCTCAGTTCATAGAACACCACCCCCTCCACCACCAGTCTTGAGAAAAAGGATATGGATATGGGAAGGGTCTTTTAAATTCTCGCTTTGCCTTTTGCATTCAACAAACAGCATTAGGCGCTGCCATATTTGTTAGAATGCTGAATCTCATAATTACTCTGCCTTTGGGGTACGAGATGGCACGAATTTTGAATCTCACAATTACTCTGTCCTCGGTGTGAGATGGCATAAATATTTTGTCCAAGTACAGCTTAACGGAAGGTTTTGAAAGTGCCCTGAAGACGATTTGTGTTCTACAGTGTTCAAGTATATAATTCAAATGAAATAAAATAAAGATTTTAAAGGTTGTATATAAAATACAAAACAAACTTTTTTTTCGGAAATTTACCGGCGTTGATGCAGCGTCTTTTACACCAAGTTATTTAACACGCATCTGTTCTTCGGGCCTGATGTTTGTGTCCTTTATGATGTCCTTAAAAACAGTAAGTTTCCCATTTGGAATGATTTCAATTTTGGTCAACTTCCAGACAAGTAGACAAATTAAAAAAAATTACCTGCGCAATCAGGACGAGATTCCTTCCAATTTGCCAAATTCAGAGCCAAAGTACTGCTGAACTGCAGGTTCGTGTTTGGATTCATGTTTTGATTCGTCTTCTGCAGTGTTAAAAATATGGAATTCAATTGTTCCTCAATCATAGACTGACATCATTCTGTAGACAGACAAAGTGAACCAATTGCTTAACCCCAATTTTCGCTTCATGTGTGCAGGGTAATAAATCCCTGACAGTGATGCGGTGGAGAAGCTGCTTGGAAATATTGGAATGCAATGTTTTTTGCAAATGAGACCTGGCAATATCCTTATTTAACGATCCAAAGCCATGGCTGAGCTCGCAAGTGCTCGCCAAATGGTGGTCTGGCTGAGGCTGTACTCCACATGCAACTTTCATTGCCACAATGGTGCTCTTCAAAAACACCAAGCATGTGTTTTTCATGTGCTGTAGTCAAGTTTCGACCAGATCAAAAACTTTCCCTTGTTTTTCTGGATAAATAATGAACTGTGTGTCACTCCCACACTTCCACCTGCTCAGCATACTATTACTCGCATTGTTTCAATGCTGCACGGACGGTCAATTTGATCTTAACCAGAAAGTTAACCACATAATAGAACTCTCAACATATCATTCTTTGTTGTGTGTTTAGCCATCTGCGTATCTTGTGTTTTACATATGCTAACCATCTCAGTACATCCGTTCCTAAATATAGGTTCTCTGCCATTCTCTATTCTTTCATCTTTTGCTTTTATCATTAGTGGAACAACTTTCTCCACTCCAATCTATGCTTTTCCTCCTTCCTTGTTTTCCTCTTCCTTTAGATTTTAGAGAGAGGTGGGGGCAAGGCGACCTTGTTGAAAAAGTTGGAGTGAGATGCTCCCCATCTCCTACCACCACCACCCCCTCCCCGTGTTACATTTTAAATTACCCGCTATGCCATCACCCAGAGGATCAAATGGATGTGAAACTTCAAGATCATCGAGAAGGTTAAACTGGGCGAAGGGGGCATTGGGGAAATATCGCCGCACCTTTCCTTACAAGGGCATCTTGCCCCACCTTATGAGACTTCAAAAGTCACCACTAACAGGATATACAAATGTGCATTGCAGGTATTAAGCAGGGGGTACACATTATTGATTTAACCGCATATAATATAGACTAGCTGAGGTACCCGGCTTTTCCCGGGATAAATTTCACATTATTTCCCCAGTTTAAATTCAATAAAGTTTAAGACAAAAGGCTTTTTCTGAGGAGATTGCATTTGGTGCAAAGTTTCTGTTGCTCTGGCTGTTGCATGTCGTTCACGGTCAGTTTCAAGGCGTGATTGTCTTTCTTGTGAGCTTTTCTGCTTCCGGGCTTCTTATTTTTTTTGCTGGCTGCTGATGTAGATCTGCCCAAACTTGCCCGTTTCTTTGGTGACATGATAAAGTTGTTTGACTTTTCGAAAACTGCAAAAACAACATTGCCACATTAACTTCCTGTGACAACCATGACGCACATGACGGGACCGATTTTCAGGTGAAACGCACCAAAATGTGGAATCGCGGCAAATTGAACTGCAGGTGCAGTCAAATGCATTGTTGTTGCAGATCCCGTGCGCTCCACACTCCTTTCTCGGTAGCTCCAGGTCAAATGGTCTTCTTGGTATAGTAGCTTTACGTCAATTGTCTTGCGCTTGCATAAAGGATAGATGGCTAAAATATATACATAATATAAGTGCATCCCTGGTGTTGGCTTCATGGTTAAGGTGGCTCGCCTGGGATCATGGAGTCCTAAGTTCGATCCCCGGTCGATCGTTGAATTAACACCAGGTGGGGTTGACTCAGCCTGTCATCCTTCTGAGGTCAGTGAAATGGGTACCAGTGTATTGGGGTATTCACCATTTGGGGTAACCTGTGTTGGAGTGGCAACCTGTCCAGGACTGTACTTGCCAATGAAACTGCCTTGGCAGCCCGATGTCCCTTTATGGTGTGAAAGTAATGGCATTATTATCTATACCAATAAAAAGCTGTGTGTGTGTGTGTGTGTGTGTGTGTGTGTGTGTGTGTGTGTGTGGGTGTGTGTGTGGGTGTGTGTGTGGGTGTGTGTGCGTGTGTGTGTGTGTGTGTGTGTGTGAGTGTGTGTGTGTGTGTGTGTCCTCCATAACTCCAAACCTATAAAACCGAGCAGCCTGAAACTTTGCATGCCAATAAAACTCCAGGGAAGTGCAAGAGTGAATTTGGGTGTTTGGGTTAATTAAAACATGCCTCTTGAAGATAATTAATGGCGTTATTTAATTATATCCTCCATTAGGTGAGCCTCGGCCACCTCGCTGTCTGGGGTCTTTCGGAATTTCTTGGGTAACCTCGCAGGGGTCTGAAGCTGCCATGTTTTTTGGCTTGCTCAACCATGCTGTGATTTGGAACAGACTGCAACGATTTCTTAATGACAAAGTTTATTTTTTTGTTTTTTTTTTCCACTTTCTTCACTCATATTATCGAATGACTGTTCATCATAGCTATGAATCCCTGGGTATATTGCAATGCTTCTAAACGCTTGGAGACGCCAGTCTTCGTGACTTAATTCACTAGAAGCACCCGCTTCCTACGGGAGCCACCAAGGGGGTCATGTTATTATATTTATGTCTATTTTCCTCCAAGAGATCCCAGGATTACACACCCAAAAATTGGTTGCGATCGGTTCAACCGTTTTTGCTGTACCTGGGAACAGACAGACGGACAGACAGTGAATTATAGTAATATTTGTGCAAATGAATAATTGAGAGAAGCTCCAGATATGAAAGTATCAGCAGTTCCGATTCTCCCAAAAAGTGTCGATTTGTCGAATTCGGATATTTCACGGGCGTTTCCAGGTGCATAGTTTTATCGAGCGCAATTGGTAATCGCTTGCCAAGCCAAGCGTTCCGTTGGAGTGCTTAAGCCACTTACCGAGCTGCACAATACAGTTGGGGTCCTGATCGGGATGTGTATTCGACAGTTACTCCAAGGTGGAGGTACGTATACAGCATACACGGAGGTGGTACATACGGGTAGATTTTGATCTGTATGGACTCTCCGCAGGTGTGTGGACATGCCATGCCTATTATGGGGTCCATGGTGGTGAAGTTTCATCCCCTATACTATCTTATGGAGGATCTTTCAGGGTTTTCTTTGTCCTCGTGCCTGTTTTTAAAGCATTTGGTTATCGGATTTGTTTTACAAAGGTTAAATGTTTCCCTTTGTGAGTTTCAAAGCAAAATATATTTGATGACACTCGATTTCTGAGCCATTTTCCGAATTAAGGTGTTTTCTAAATTACCGAGCCAAGTTTTTTTTTTTCCCCACCCGTCTCACGCAGCTGTTTATAAAGATTAATGTTTGTGAACATCTCCATGAAACGTCGATATAAATGTAACGTTGTTTTTCGGTGAAAGCTACTCGAGGTTTCTGGGTTGTATGCAGTATGTACTGTAGTAGGTAATCACACGATTGTGTGTGTGTGTGTGTGTGTGTTTATTTGTTTGTGTGTGTGTGTTTATTTGTTTGTGTGTGTGTGTATTTATTTGTTTGTGTGTGTGTGTGTTTATTTGTTTGTGTGTGTGTGTGTGTGTGTGTTTCAGAATGTGGAATGGAGTCCTCCCAGGGTGGGCTCAAACCATCCACCTTCATTTCAGTAAGGGGGTCACGATTCATGGACCAAGCTGTGAAGTTTTCTGTTCTCAAAATTTTGTGTCGAGGGCTCTTTTCAGGATCGTCCCTGAGCCCCAGACAGCTTCCAACTGTAGTTTGTTTGTAATAATATTCACAGGTATGGTTTTTAGCTCACCTGTAAAGTAGTTCGGTTCCAGGGAGCTTATGGAATGGCACGTCGTCCGTCCATCCACAAATACTTGCAACTTCTTCTCAGAAACTACACATACGATTTCAATGAAATTTGACCACAACCTTCATCACCCGTGATAGCATGAATAAAACGGGGGTCTGAAGGGGTCTACAGAGGGTGTTTACGGGGAAGGGCGGGGGGGGAGTGGGTTACCTCCCCCCAAAGAGGTATTTGCTTTCTTCTCAAACAACACACATTCCGATGGAACTTCACGACAACCTTCATCACGCATGACATACCGAAATTTGTTCATGACATTAGAAAAATCTGGCCCCTACTAGGATTTAAGGGGGATTGCCCCCCAAAATTTGTATTTGCTTTCTTTTGCAAAACTACACATACACTTCTGATTAAACTTGACACACCATAATCACCACCCATGATGTACGAAAGTTTGTTCACTACATAAAAAACATTTGGGGTCTAAGGGAGTCTACGAGAGGATTACCCCCCAAAATATGTATTTGCTTTCTTTTCTGAAACCACACACACAATTTCAAATAAACTTCACCACAACCTTTATCACCTGTGATGTCCCAAGATTTGTTCATGGTATTAAAAAAAAAAACCACGGGTATTTACTTTCTTCTCCATTATATCTTTTGTGGTTCATCTATGCCTTCCAGTGGTTGCCTGGTTATCTTATCCAGCCACAACCAGGTGAGAGCCCAGGGGTATTGCTCCTATGTTTAATATCTCTGCGAGGTTCTTTGTCAGCTATCACTGGAACAACTGGCATTTTTCAGCTTCCAAGATCTTCTCACTTAATTATTGAAGTCTTGGTGTTTGGTCATTTTCTTGATGTCTGCATCGTTTAGTTAAAATGGTTTAGTCACTGCTATTAATACCTCAAACAGCAATGCCTTCTTCTCTTTTTTTTGTGCCTTAGTATGATATCTGGTCGCAATGCTTTGTTTTCGATGTTCATGCCCAATGGGATCATTAGGTCGTATGGGCGTGGTAGGTACTTCCATGTTTTCAGTGATTACTTTTGGTTCATGTTCCCACAAATTTTCTGGAGCTGGGCCATCAAAGTTTTGCAGATGTGCCAGCAGATTACATTATAAACTCTGTTGTGTCATCGTGTGTACAGCTGTTCTGACATGAGTTTGTTTTTGTTTGTGTTCGGTTATTAAGCATAACATATTCTCTTTACTAACCCCACCTCCACCCCTCACCTTTCTCTCTTTCTTTTTTTTTCATACTCCTCTTTCTCTCTCTGTCTGTCTGGACGTATCTGGGCGGTCATTATGTCTGGATGGTGGTCATCTCCATATGTGTCTGGACGGTGGTTATGTCTGGACGGGAGCTTGTCGCCGGACGTGCCTGAGCGGTGTTTGTCTATGGACCTGTCCAGGTGGGAGCTTGTCGCCGGACGTGCCTGAGCGGTGTTTGTCTCTGGACGTGTCCGGATGGGAGTTTGTCTCCGGACGTGTCCGAATGGGAGTTTGTGTCCGGATGGGAGTTTGTCTCCGGACGTGTCCGGATGGGAGTTTGTCTCCGGACGTGTCCGGATGGGAGTTTTGCTCCGGACGTGTCCGGATGGGAGTTTTGCTCCGGACGTGTCCGGATGGGAGTTTTGCTCCGGACGTGTCCGGATGGGAGTTTTGCTCCGGACGTGTCCGGATGGGAGTTTTGCTCCGGACGTGTCCGGATGGGAGTTTTGCTCCGGACGTGTCCGGATGGGAGTTTTGCTCCGGACGTGTCCGGATGGGAGTTTTGCTCCGGACGTGTCCGGATGGGAGTTTTGCTCCGGACGTGTCCGGATGGGAGTTTTGCTCCGGACGTGTCCGGATGGGAGTTTTGCTCCGGACGTGTCCGGATGGGAGTTTTGCTCCGGACGTGTCCGGATGGGAGTTTTGCTCCGGACGTGTCCGGATGGGAGTTTTGGTCCGGGCGTGTCCGGATGGGAGTCTGGACGGGAGTTTGTGTCTGGACATGTCCGGGCGGTATTTGTCTCTGAGTGGTATTTATAGTATTACCGGTAGAAAATGTATTTCAGACATTATTTTGTTTCCATCTTCACTGTTATTCTATGCAGAATCATTTTGATGAGACAGTATGAGTCGTAATTAAACCTCCACCACACATCTACCTTCCCTTCCCCTCATAGCTCTCACTGCCTTCCCTCCCCCCCCTCCACACCTCTCTCCCTCCCTCTTCACTCTCCCTCCCTCCTTGCTCCCCTTCCTTCCCTCTCTTTTCCCTCTCCTTCCTCTCTTTTCCCCCTCCATTCTCTGTCTTTCCCCCCTCCCTCCTCCCTCTTTTCCCCCTCCCTCCTCCCTCTTTTCCCCCTCCCTCCTCTCTCTTTTCCCTCTCCCTCCTCTCTCTTTTCCCTCTCCCTCCTCTCTCTTTTCCCCCTCTTTCCTCTCTCTTTTCCCCCTCCCTCCTCTCTGCTTTCCCCCTCCTCTCTCTTTTCCCTTCGTCCGCTCTCTTTCCCCCCTCCATTCTCTTTCCCCCTCCCTCCGCTCTCTTTCCCCCTCCCTCTGCTCTCTTTCCCCTTCCCTCCTCTCTTTTCCCCTCCCTCCTCTCTCTTTTCCCCTCCTTCCTCTCTCTCTTTTCCCCTCCCTCCTCTCTCTTTTCCCCTCCTTCCTCTCTCTCTTTCCCCTCCCTCCTGTCTTTTCCCCCTTCTTCCTCTCTCTTTCCCCCTTCCTCCTCTCTCCTTTCCGCCTCCCTCCTCTCTCTTTTCCCTCTCCCTCGTCTCTCTTTTTCCCCTCCCTCCTCTCTTTTCCCCCTTCTTCCTCTCTCTTTTCCCCCTCCCTCCTCTCTCCTCTCCGCCTTCCTCCTCTCTTTTACCCCCTCCCTCCGCTCTCTTTTCCCCTCCCTCTGCTCTCTTTCCCCTCCCTCTGCTCTCTTTTTCCCCCTCCCTCTGCTCTCTTTCCCCTCCCTCTGCTCTCGTTCCCCTCCCTCTGCTTTCTTTCCCCTCCCTCCTCTCTCTTTTCCCTCCTTCCTCTCTCTTTTCCCCTCCTTCCTCTTTCTTTTCCCCCTCCCTCCTCTCTCCTTTCCCCCTCTCTCCTCTCTCTTTTCCCTCCCTCCGTTCTCTTTCCCCTTCCCTCCTCTCTCTTTTCCCCCTTCCTCCTCTCTCTTTCCCCCTCCCTCCTCTCTTTTCCCCCTCCCTCCTCTCTTTTCCCCCTCCCTCCTCTCTTTTCCCCCTTCTTCCTCTCTCTTTTCCCCCTTCTTCCTCTCTCTTTTCCCCCTTCCTCCTCTCTCTTTTCCCCCTCCCTCCTCTCTTTTCCCCCTCCTTCCTCTCTCTTCTTTCCACCTCCCTCATCTCTCTTTCCACCTCTATCTCCTCACTCTCCCTTCACCCCTCTCTATCACCCTCCTCCCCCCCCCAATCTCAGTGTTCCTATCAGTGAAGCGACGGGTGGTACTTGGTAATTATTAATATACAATTGTATGCAAGTGTCTTCGGTCCATTTATTTCATGATGGCTATTTTGGTACTTTATGGAAAGGATTGAGGATTTTGTTTGTTGTTGAACAAAAATGGCTTTTTGTTTGTCCAGCCTGCTGGGTCGTGGAGAGGGTGCAGGGGTAAGGATGGTGGAGTGGAGGTGAGGGGCGGGGAGGGCGGGGAGGGGTGGTGGAGAAGTTCAAATATAAGGAACTGCTGCATTGTGGCAACAAGGAACAAAAAAAAAATGATGGTGTGGAGGTACACGGGGATTTTAAGAAGGAAAGCAGGGAATATGAAGGAGGTGGGTTTGGGGTGGATTAGCGGGGGTAGAAAAGATCGAAGTTTTGGATGGGGGAAGATAAGAGGTGGTGGTGAACAGCTTTTTTGAATACGTGGAGGGAAGAGTGGGATTGAAGAGAGTGTGGTAGTTTCTTCCAAAGGTGGGGGGGGGGGGAGGAATGAAGGTGAGCAGTGATTCTTGAATTTGGTAGTTTAACCAGAAGGCGATTGCTGGGAGACCTTAAGCGCCCTGTGGAAATATGAGTGGGACAGATAACAGACAGAGCAGGAAGGGCGGGGAGGGGGTAAGACAAGAGATTAGACGGTAGAAGATGGAAAGACCACTGGCCTGCCTTCAGTGAGAGACCCAAAAACTCAGCCTCATCACGGGAGATACCAGTGATCCTAAATGCCTTGGTTTACACAGCGTGAAGCGAGAAAGGTGAGAGGTGGGAGAACCAGCCCAGAGGGGAGAGCAGTCCTCCATCAGGCTGTGGATGAAATCTTTGTACGTGTTTGGTACCATTAGTGATTAAAACAACACATGCAGGCATTTTGAGCAAGGAAGCCTGCATGAAGTGGAAAAAATGTCTCCTGAGATGTCTGCTTTTTTCTGTTTGATTCAAAGTCAGAGTAGAACTTTGTACTGTACGTACAAATAGTGGTAAAAAAAATGGAAACACCAGGGAAATGGAAAATATGTGCCTGCCACACGTATATGACCGGTACATGAAATGTCCAAATCTCTTCCGGCAGTCCTCTCATCATGTGTATATATATATATATATATATATATAGGCGTGCTGCGGCTTGAGTCCGGCCGGTTTTAAAAGCCATCATTTCTGTAAGAGAAAATCTCAGTGACTTTGAATGGGGTGTAATTGTTGGCCTCTGGTTGGCAGGCACTTCAGTGGCAAAGGCTGCGGAAATAGCTAACATGCCACGAAGAACTGTCTGGAAGGTGATGTCAGCCTGGGGGGTTAGGGGGGGGGTAGTAAAGATGTCATCATCGAAGACCAACAGTGGGTGGAAGTGCACACTCGAGAAGCATGATGCACAAGCATTGGTCTGGACTGTGAGGGGAAACAGGACAACATGGTGGACAAACTATGTATTTTGTTTAATGTGGGTTGTAAGCATCCTGTATCGTCGAATATAGAAGGGAACTTCACGTGGTGGGATACCACAGCTGGGTTGCTCTGCACAAACCACTCGTATTACCTCCCAATGTACATTTGTCTGTCAAGTGGTGGAAGGAGCATCGGCATTGGACTGCTGAGCAGTGGAGGAATGTGATATGTTCTGATCAGTTGCCCTTCACCATGTTCTTGACAAATGGATGAGTGCACATGTGGTGACAGCTCAGGGACTTCTACAGCCCTGAATGCCTGGTTCTAGTAGTTCCACAATGGTGTGGGGTATGTTTTCCTGGCATGGCCTGGGTCCACTCATTCCAGTAGAAGGCAGAGTTGATGCAGCATGCTACATCACTGTCCTGAACGATCATCTAAATCCCGTGATGCAGCATTTCTTCCCTGCTCGGAGTGTCCTTCAGGATGACAATGCTCCAGTCCACAGAGCACGTGTTGTTACCAGGTGGTTTGAGGAATGCGAGGATGAAGTTACCCATCTTCCATGCCCCTCCTTCCTACACAGCATGTGTGGGACTGTCTGGAGAGGCACTTCAGACAGCGATTTCTGCCTCCATCAAACTGACGTGAATTGGACGACTTCCTTGTGAAAGAATGGGGCCACATTCCTGTAGAACAGCTCCAGACCCTATGCTCATATCGTATCATTCCCGCAGAACGGCCACATTGTCCCCATGCTATTCTGGATGTACTTGGTGACCCAACATTCTATGAATTGAGATTCTGTCAGTGTTTCAATATTTTTGTCTGCTACCTGTGGAATTTTTTTTTTATTGACCAGTCCAATTTTCTGTAATTATAGATAATTTTTTATGGACGAGTCCACCCCTGAGAGGGACCCTCTCCGGGTGAACCGGTCTTTCGAAAATCTCTATTTTATGTAAAAATTTTCAATAAATGTTGAATTCTCAATACATTTTAAATTCTCAAATTTATATAAAGTTTTTCACTAAATTTTATATTCTCAACAAATTATATTCTCAATTTTATAGAACATTTCTCAAATTTTAAATTCTCAATCTTATATAAAATTTGTGAATAAATTTAAAATTCTCAATAAGTTAAATTCTCAATTTTGTCGGCCAGTCCACAAGGAAGAGGGATCCTTGTGGGCTTTGGTACACACATAATATGTGAACACCACAATGTGCATACATAATATGTGAACAGCTAACGAGCCGGAGGGACCCTCTCCCGGGTGTTTCTGGTCTATAAAAATGAGAATATAATTATCATCCCGGTATTGCCTGACGGAGATGTGGAGGTCTGTAGCTTTGCTTAGCTCATGCCCAATGGGTGGAGCCTATGCAACTGTTTAGCCCCAGAGCCTTAAAAAATACTTATACTTGTACATATACAGTATGTGTATAAAGGATTTGTTGTTGGGGATATGAACAAACAAATACATATGACATCCATCCATCCATTGGGACAATACTCTGTGCAGAGTGTTGGTGCTGCCTAAGCAGTCTCCTTGGCTAATGGGCACAATCCTGGGCGGGCCGCCACTCTGACACAGGACACCAGCAAGCTGGCACTCATTTTGGTGACCTCGGAAGGATGACAGGCAGAGTCAACCCCACCTGGTATTAATTCAACAGCTGAGCAGGATTTGAACTCAGGATCCAAGGATCCCAAGCCCACCACCTGAACACACACTACAGGATTGGCATTAAGCTAACATGGTCATGGTCTAAGATGGTTACAGTCCAATATGATGAGATGAGATGGTTAGGGACCATGTAGCAGTAACTGACAAACTGGCATGTCCATGGACATGTGAAGGGGAAGTAGTGAAGTGTGTGTGTGACAGGTGTGGTGTCATGCAATATGTGTGGCATTGCATGAAAATTATTTCAAAATCCTCACAATCCACTTAGTTCTCTGAACATGCAACTCGATGAATGTTCTGTTCAAAATGAAATTCATTCAATTATCATGGTGACAACAAACTCACGGTGCCTGATTACCTTAAATGGTACCAGTAAATTAACGTCGAATAATAAAAAGGCTATCATGCTTCAAAAGTAAATAAAGGCCTCATTGCTAATCTGGACAATATATACTCTCAGAGGCCAGTCTATGCTTTTTTTATTATTATTATGAAGCAATGTGTGCCAATAACCTGGCTCAATTTCAAAATCCTGTGTCTTCTGATTCTCATCTGAAACTCAGCTGCAGCCGACCTTACCCATGGTGTCTTTCGTGAAGAGTAGATGAGTTATATCACCTGTCCTGACAAAATCCCTGTCCATCCATTGCGTTTTGCCAGCAAGTTTCTGGAAGATTTGTACTTTTTTTTTTAGTGTTTTTAAATGCTGTTGTTACCAGGTGGTTTTTTTCAGACTTTTTTCACAAACTTTTCAACATATCCAACTGAAACTCGGTAAATGGCTTTATTATAGATTCCAGAAAAAGTTCAAGTTTCAGGGTGTTTCATTAATTTTTCACAGAGCTCTGCCCTTTTTTGGATTTAGAAAATATCACATCGGTTGGGGACATGGATTGCAAAGCAATTCTCGTTCTGGTTTGGTCAGTCTTCCTGTTCCCTTGGAATTGCTCAATAAAGTCATTATTGCACAGACAAATATGTGAGAACATCGGAAAAGATAATATTGTCATTTGTTTTCCGCACAAAACATTACAGCGGGTTTCATGAATACAGACTTGATAACCAGCTCGAGCGTGTACTTCAGGAATGGCATTAATAAATTAGTGGAGTTCAAACGATGTAACTTGAAATGCAGAATTGTAAGATCAATGTTAAGATTTATTTTTCAAATTACCAACATCGTTTCATTTTATCGATCAAATTGTTAACCTACCAATCAGGAATGCTAACCGGCAACATTCTGTCTCCCTTACAATGTCCTCAAATTTATGTCCTCATTATCATCAAAGAATATCGTCTGGAAATGGCACAACACTGCACACAATTACCTTTCTCACTTAGTAAAGGAAGCTTTTCTCAACATAAGATGACAACACCATTTATACAGGCCAACAACGATCTCGAGATATTCACGTGACCTCAAATGTTTGTTCCAAACTGGCAGCAAATCTATGTACTTATTTTACACGCCGGACAAAACAAAGCTCTTTTTCAAGCCCGTAAAGCGTGTTGTCTGATTCTCAGTTATTCCTGAGAGAGGGCAAGGTAATGTTCACATTTTCCAAAAAACTGGAAAGCGAAATGGCAGCTGGCAGTGTCATTAAATAGTGGGTGAATTTATTTGTAAGTGGAAATCAATGAAGCAGCAATACCCTGCAAAATTCCACCAATCAACTAGGAGGGAAGTGGGACATCATGCAGACTCAATATCTCTTCAATCTCCCTTTTAATACATCTGTCATAGGTATTGGTCTACCACAATAAAATACTACAAAAGCATTGAATGACATGATTTAGTGGCAATGTTTACATGATTTGTTTCGTGGTGGACTTGAGATAGCTCCCTTGTCGGTGTTGTCTGTGGTGATCTAAGTTGAATTTTTTTGACTAATTGCTGTCATTTAGATATTCTTTTTATTGGAAATTACTTGTAGTTGATTTTGCTCTAAAATTGTTAATGGGAAAGAAAATCGGTTTTGTTTTCACCATCATGTGACATGCAAAATACACTCCCGCTCAGGACCGATACATTTGCTTGCTGTGTGGAGTGCGGAATCCAGTTCTTGTGGATTGGTAATGGGGTGAGCCACAACTTCTGTTGAGGAAAAAAAAAAATCAATTTTTCCTGCGATGGTCGACCATTCTCTCCAAACATTGCTCAGGTGAGCAGTAATGTCAACCAAGCTGTCAATCTCTGATCCATGTGGATATGGGCTGGAGCTTTCTGAGGGAGCAGCCAGGCAGCAGTCACGCAGAAAGGCATGATGGGGTCAATAGCTAGGCTTGTTTCCTGTATATATTAAGGAAAGATAAAACAGTGTGAAAAATTTTTAATGAACATATTTGCATTTACTATTACCTTACCATTGCTGCTCATGTTTTTCCCAGTTATAATATTACAAGCTTTTCCATGAACCATTGATCCATGGTCGGTGATGGACGATGTACGAGTGCCCAACTCTGGAATTGGAATTTGTAGAGCTTGTAAGGGCAGGGATTTTGAATTTTCCCAGGGTGGTGGTAATAACTCACCCACCCATCATCATATGACAATGTGGGATCTTTGACGTTCCACCGGTAAATCAACACTGGCAGATGGGACCCCACTCGATGTGCAATTCAACAAATGGCACACTTTTTGATTTAAAAAAAAAAACAAAAAACCTGCCTGTGAATCACCAGTTTTATACTTTAGAGTCGGGTCAATAATCGACCCCAGAAAACAGTTCAAAGGCAATAAGTGCACGAAACGTGCGCAAGTCTGTCGGCCTTGGAGTAAAACGAAAAGTCGATGTGATGTCAGAGGAAAAATAATTGGACTTATTTGTAAGTCAATGTGATGTAAGATTTGCGGGAACTCACTATTGCGCAAATGGTCGTATGTTCTTTGTCTAATAAAAGGAAAGATCATGTGACATAAATGACACCGTCAAAACATGCATTCTGTTCTTCTCAGTCATTCCATGTGTACCACATTCAATTAACTTACCTTTCCTTCCGAACCACTTACAACAACAGTTAAGAGAAATAGATATCCTTTTTATAATTACTTCTGATGTTGTAAATGTTTACATAAATATTAAATGCCAAACATACAAGGATAAAGGAACTTTTGATGCATGTGTCGGCCATTTTGTCCATTAGGCCTGTGCTTTTATCAACACATTTCTGCAATGTATCAGTTTATCGACTTAATTTTACTGGGGGGGGAGTGGGAGGGAGAGCAGTGGGGCAGGCACGGGAATATATAACAAACACCTGGCTGGGCCCTATCAGGATTTATACGGCCTAGGATAGCCTGAGCATGGAGGCTTGACTTTAAACTGGAGAGCGTTGAATGGTGGCTTGGGGTATGTTGTAATTCTCAATTTGGTTGCATGCCCTGAGAACGTAACTCACATGGGTTCGCTCATGGTAATTTATTCACTCACAGGGAAGTGATGGAACCCACAACCTCAGGAATGAGAAGTCAAATATGACGTATAATAAAAATGGGTAAATGGAATCAGGGCAGGAAACATGTAAAACGACAAGAACAACAATAATAACAGTAAATAAATGCAAAGACAAAGAAACTCTCCCGATCAGAAATTTAAATCATTCTTGTTAATGTTGCGCTGTAATGCTATTGTTGTGGGTGATGGTGCAGGGCGATGATTTTTACAGAGTAAATGTACATCCACATCTGAATCTTCCTCAGGAGGGACGAGAGGATATCCAGGGATAAGTGAATTTGTGTTGAAAAGAATCACTCGGATTTGAATAGAATCTTGCGATGAGGAAGTAATTTCTTGGGTTTAAGCAATTGTAAGGTTTTGCATGTACCACGATGCCGGTGGAACAGTCATGGCGCTTTGTCTCATGACGATTCTAATAAGAATTGGGATTGTATTGTTTTAATGGGTGCTAAGCTGATATAACAGAAAACGGAACAAGGGCTGTTATTCGAAATGTTTTCCATGATTGCAAACGTGCAACCCAGCTTCCTACATGTGATATAAAACAGGTCTTCGTATAACCCTGCCCATCAGCATGGGAGGATGAAGAGGGTAATAAATGGTGCAGTATTGCTACCAACCTGGTCTTGAGATGTGAATACAATAAAATAAATCTGAATAATGAAAAGCGAAAGTAGATCTCACCACAACAACATCAAACATAGGAGCAATACCCCTAGGCACTCACCTGGTAGCGGCTGGATAAGATAACCAGGGAACCACTGGTTGGCATGGATGAACCACAAAATATGTAATGGATAAGAAAGTAAGTACCTATGGATTAATTTTTTTTAATGTCGTGAACAAACTTTGGTCCATCACGCGTGATATAGGTTGTGGTCAACTTTCATCAAAATTGTCTGTGTAGTTTCGGAGAAGAAAGCAAAAATACATATTTTGGGGGGCAACTCCCTAACATTCTCTTAGAGCAAGATTTTTCTAATGTCATGAACAAACTTTGGTACATCACGGGTGATGAAGATTGTGCTGAAGTTTCATCAGAATTGTTTGTGTAGTTTTTGAGAAGAAAGCAAATACTACTTTTGGAGGGCAACCTCCCATAGACCCCCTGAGACCACGATTATTTATTTATTTATTTATTTATTTGTTTCTTTTTAATGGTGTGAACAATCTTTGGTGCATCATGGCTGATGAGGGTGGTGGTGAAGCTTCATCAGAATTGCAAGTGTAGTTTCTGAGAAGAAAGCAAATACCAATTTTGGGGGGCAACCCCTGTAGACCCCCGAAGGACCTGATTTTATTATTATTATTATTTTTTTTGTTCATGCCATGAGCAAACTTTGGTACATACATGTTGATGAACGTTGTGGTAAAGTTTCATCGAAATCATAGGTGTAGTTTCCGAGAAGTTGCCAATATTTGTGGATGGACAGACGGACAGACGGATGGACGGACGACGTGCCATCCCATAAGCTCCCTGAACTACATTACAGGTGAGCTAAAAATGAAGGTTAAGGATATGAGCAGGAAATTTGTATTGATTTATAAAATCTGCAGGGTTTTTTTTTTAAAACGACAAAGCTGAGTTTCTAATAACCATGGAATTACAAAGAACACAGTTTAGTACAGATTAGGGGAAAAAACCCCCCCAAAAAACACAGTCGTGGATTCTCTTTCTCTTTTTCATTCAACAACATAACTTGGTATACTTCATTGTACAAAAGTTAGGTTTTAAACAAATTTACATTATATCGTGATATAGAATTTTTTTACATATCTAAGATATCAGAACAACCGGGCATAGTGGCGTGCGCCTGTAATCAGGCTACTCGGATCAGGCTTGGGTTGGAGGATCGCTTGAGGACGGGTGCTCTGCACTGGACCGCGCTATGAGAGGGTGTAGGGCAGCCTGGAATCATGGCGAAACACAACCCTTATCCCTGTGTCGTAAGAGGCGACCAGGGTTGCGTCAGGAAGGGCATCTGGCGTAAAACCTGTGCCAAATCAATATGCGGATAATAACGGATGATCCGCTGTGGCGACCCCTAACGGGAGCAGCCGAAAGACGAACAACATCTAAGATAGAACAAATACTAGAAAAGTACTCGGTGGAGTGCATACCTCCACTCGGTTGATTCGTTTATGTTTTGTATCCCACTGATAGGCCGGATCAGGATTTTGACCTCAGCCAAAATTTAATTGCCTTGTTCTTGTCACCTAAACAACTCATCCACAAAGTTTCGGCCGAATCTCTCCATAACTTTTTGAGATATCGTCCTACATATAGTTTTAGCCCGATGAATTAATAGTTTTAGAATCACTTAAAAAAAATTATCGGATCTGGATCCAGATCTTCACCAAAATCGAATCAGTTCTTCCTTGTTAAATACCCAAACTGCACACCAAATTTCCTCTGATTCCATCCACAACTTTTTGAGATATCCTGTTATATGTCGTTTTTGGCCCCCTCACTCAATGGTGAAAAATCATTAAAAAAAAATTATTGGATTCAGATCTTCACCAAAACCTAATCATTCTATCCTTGTCACATACCCAAGCTCTCCACCAAATTTCGTCCGAATCCATCCAAAACTTTTGGAGATATTTTGTTCACAGACAAACAGATGGGTGAAAACATTACCTTCATCTGCATTCGTTGGTGGAGGTAAGACGTACAAGGAAAATACAAAAGTGGCTCTACATTTGTCTTAAGCTGAGAGTTTTGGCATGTAGATGCAGACTTTCTGGGAAAAAGATGCACAGTCACTCCAATGGTCCAAAAAAACACCCTTTTCGCTGTGATCCAATTGCAGGAATCGCTGAACGATTACCCATTGCACTCTCGATCACTCGCCTAGTTTGTTAAAGTACATTGGCTATGCACACCATGGGCATGCACAGAAAGAACAGAGCCAAATCAATTACAACCAGAGAGTTGGTGTCAAAGCCACCCAATGCTCACCTGTTTATACATTTATCGTTTTTAAAAGACAAGTCTAATAATATTTTTTATAAAGCATTGCAGTGAAGTTTGATCCAAATAATTTTAAAGCAATATATGTATTTGTTTATTGTAATCAGTAAAAAACAGTGTGTTAGATAAAAGCATTAGAAAGGAAATAAGTTGCACCAAAAACTTTAACATTTTCACGCTCACGCTCACACTGACGCTCACGCTCACGCCGGGGGTATCGCTATAGCTCTCTGTTCTTTGAACAGGCGAGCTAAAAATGAGCAAATTTACTAAACTATACATGTAACCACAAAAACAATTCCCATAGTCAAAGCCACTCAATTGATGCATTAATCATATCCTCATTCAAACCTGTGGTGTTCGCATCTTTAAAACAAATGCAAACCTAAATAAGAACAGAGTTCAATTTGTTCGACCACTTTATTAACGTGGAACGACAATAATCAAACAAGTATTGAACAGGTTGAAACGCCCACAACATCCCTGGCTCCGGGTCAGGCTGCGCATGCGCACTGGCACAGGGGACCGTCTATATGTAGAAGTACCGTAAAGTACAATGTTCTCTATCTCCCTCCGAGTCTTTATTATGTTAATAGATAAAGGCTGAGAAAATATTAAGTTTAATGAATGAAGAAAAGTTTATATCGCCCATCGTGTGACTATTCCATGGAGTCGTCCTTGTGCCAGGCAGGCACGCTGGTCGCTCTGGTGGATCGGCGTTGACCTATTGCTGGTGCTGGTGGTGTCACATCGGGCCCCAGTGGGGATGGGGCTCTCGGGGTTTCAGGGGCCGATGGTGGCGTCTGAAGGATCGCGCGCCTCGGTGTTTCTCGTCCTGGTGCTGCTGGCGTGTCTGAAACGGGTGTCGTCTTGTGCCGGGGTGTGCATACTGACGTCAGTGCCGGCGTGGGCCCCGTTGGCGTCGCAGATGTCACGGGTTCGCTGTCGAGGTCAGGCAGTTGCGGTGTTACAACGGGAGCAGGTACAGTGATGCGGGTTGCTAGATCATCATAGATAGACCGGGGTGGCAGCTGGTCATTGCGAACTGGGCTAAACTTGCGCAGGAATTTCCTGTTCCGAAGTGTGACTCTGCCCGAGCCGTCGATCTTGATCACGTATTGGTCGTGTTGGCGTACCTCCACGATACTGCCTATCTTGTCCCATTTTTTGGGTGGAATCCTGTCTGGTTCTGTACGCGGACTAGGTCCCCTACAGCAAGTGGCAGAAGGCGTTTGGTGTGTTCTGCCCAGGTGTCGGCTGTGCGGATATGACGTTTGCGGAGGGCCTCCTCCCTCGCTTTCAGGGTCTCATGCCAAGTGTCGTGCGGTCTGTACTTCCCGGGGATAATTGGGATGAAATCGCGTATCGGGTGGCCGAAGACACACATTGCCGGGGAGATCTTCATGTCAGGGTCAGGCCTGTTACGATATTGTAGTATCGCTCTCTGCACAGCGTCAGTGTCAAGTTCTCCCTGCGGGCTGGTGTTGTCCGTGATAAGTCGTTTCGTTGTCTTAACTCCAATCTCCGCGCGACAGTTGCTGTGAGGGAAGGCCACCGATGACAAGCGGTGGTGTACGCCCCATCTGTGCAGGAATGACCTGGTCTCGGTGGAGGTGAACTCCGGTCCCCCATCCGACGCGAGCTCTTCTGGTGTCCCGTACGTCACGAAGACGCGACGTAAGTGGTTTATGAGTCCGGCGGCGCCACCCGTCGACTTTGAGATGATCGGCCAGTTCGAGTATCTGTCCACCTTCACAAGGTAGTGTGCACCCCTGTGTACAAAGAAGTCCGAGCACACTGCCTGAAAGGGGTAAACAACCGGGATAGGTGGAGTTGGTGGCGCTCCAGGCTGTGATGGTGCCATCTGGTGGCAGTGTTCGCAGTTTTTCCGAGTGGCGCTGATGTCGGCCGACATGCCTGGCCAGAATACAGAGGATTCTGCGCGGGCGGTCATCATTGATACGCCCTGGTGGGCAGCGTGTAGGGCGCTCAGCACATCGCCGCGGAGTGAGGGTGGTATGACTACTCGGTCCTTGTATAGGATCACTCCATCTGTCGATGTAATGTTCTCGCAGTACTGGTGATAGTCGCGAATTGTCTCTGGCATCTCGATTTTTGAGTCGGGGATGCCGTTCATTGTCATTCCCTCCAATATGTGCATATCGCCATCGCTGCTGGTGGCTTCCCTGACGCGATCCCATGTTACTGATCGCAATGATTCGATGCCCGCGGCGCACCATGCCAGGTTGTCCTCCTCGACGTCGTCATCATACTCCGGCTCAGTTTGGCGTAGGAGAGACAGGACGTCGGTGTGCGTGCTTCGTTGGAGGTGGGTCGCTATGGTGGCATTGTCATCTGGAAGGTTCATGAGTGGAGGTCGCGTGGTGCCGACCGGCCTGCGCGACATGGCATCTGCCACCTTGTTCTTCATGCCCGGGATATGTATGATGCGGAAGCGGTAACGCAGGGTCTTCTCCTTGAGGTTCCTGAGGCGGGGGTTGGGTATGTCATCAAGTGCTCTGTCCGAAAGGAATTTCAGCAGTGGTTTGTGGTCTACCGCAACGATCAGGTTCTCGCAGCCCAGTACGAAGTAGCGCGCCTTGTCCAAGGCGTCCGCGACTGCGAGAGCCTCGCCCTCTATGGGCGCATATCTGGATTCTGCGCGTGTGTAAATCTGCTGCCGACCAGGGTTATTTTCCATCCATCAGTGCAGCAGAATGGTCTAACTGGCACGCATCGGCAGTGCTTTTGAAGCAACCAGAATCCGATTCCCTCCTTCGACCAGTCCGTGGCGATGCATGTTGGCTTAGTTTTGTCAAATATGCGGACACCGTGTTCGATTTCTTGTACGATCACATCTTTTGACTCGCGGAATATGTCCTCTAACTCCATGGACCACTGGAAGCGTTCTCCACTTTTCAGGAGCTTCCGGAATGGCTGCATTCGTTCGGCCATACTAAAGGCGTATGCCACCTGGTTGACAAGCCCGAACCACGATCTGACGTCGGTGATGTTACGCGGTTGTGGGAAATCGTGGATTGCTTCCAGGTAGCGGCTGCACGGTCGCACGTCGGTCATGGTGATGGTGAAGCCCGCGAAGTCCACCGTGGGTGCGCGGAAGACAAACTTCTCCGGGTTGAGGATGATTCCATTCCGGCCGCATATATCCAGCCATTGGACCGCCTGGAAGTAGCTCCCCTCAATCGTGTCTGACCATAGTAGCGTGTCATCTACGCACTTGGTCTTGTTACCAATGTCCGCGACGATCTCATCGTATCGTCGTGAGTAACCGTCCCCCGATGCCATATACCCTTGTGGGGCAGATAGGTACCGGTAGCGCCCCATGGAGTGATGAAGGTCGTCTTGTGGCGGTCGTCCTCGTGTAGGCGGATGCTATGGTAACCGTTCCATGCGTCGAATACTGTCTTGCGCTTCCCGTTAGGTACGCGTCTCGCCTGGTGGAACGTGGATTGGGTGTGGTGGGTCTCGCGGAACGCATGCTTGTTCAAGGCCTGAAAGTCGACGGTGCGTCGCGGCTTGCCATTCTTTTTCGCGCAAATTACCATGCGGTGACACCATGTCACCGGCGTGCCGACGGGTACTTCCTCCAACACGCCGAGCCGAACGTCCTGGTCGAGGCCTGCTTTTACCTCATCTTGCCAATGTATGGCCACGGAGATGGGAGTGTGATGGGCAACCGGTGTCGCGTTCTCACTGAGCATAAGATGTAGTGGCGGGCCGGTCATTCTCGGTAGTGGCTGGTGTGGGCACTTGTTGAATGTGCTCTGAGCATACATCCTGAGTAAATGTGACTGTAGTGCCTCTCTGTTGGCCTCGGTCGCTGGCATGGGGAGTGCGGTCGGCTTGGTCGGCGGCTCCGCGCGTCGCGGGCAGTCGCACAATTCCGAGGTCGTCAGATTCACCTCTCCGAGTGTCGGGAATCTGTCCGAGATCATTCCCAGGTCCATGCAGGCCGCGCGGGAGAGGAATATGCGGTCTGAAGAGTCCGTCATGTACGCGATTTGGCGCGTCTCCAATCTCCGAGCGTCGTCACTGTTACCGGCGAATCTGACTACCACGGCTCCGAGGATACGAATTCCTTTGTTGTTTGCGGCCTTCATGGTCATGGATACAGGTATGAGGTCCTCAGTACTCAGGCCCATTTGTTGGACGACTTTAATGCCGATCAGGCAGCTCTGGCACCCCGTGTCTGCCATAGCGGGTAGGGTTACCGCGCGGGTGTGTTTCAGGAGGTTAAAACCCAGCACTTTGTAATCCTCGCGCTTGTTGGTGAGAGTGAGGTTGACGTATGGCTGCGGGTCGGATATGCGTTTCATCCACTTATCGCACATATCATCGTACAGGTGGTGAGCGAGGGGAAGCGCGCGCATTTCGTCCTCTGTGCTGGCCATGGTGACCGTGCATAGCTCGACGAAGGCTGCCGTCTGCTCGTCGTACATCCCGTCGGTCTCCTTAGATGGGGGTCTTGCCGATCGGCCGCCCAGGCACGCCTTGTCGAGGTGATTCTGGCGGTCACACTTCTGGCACTTTTTACCGTATCCGGGGCACTCGGCGCGTCTGGCGTGCCATTTGAGGCGTTTTGCCGTGGCCCACCTCGCCGCAGTAGATGCATACTCCTTCGGGCTTGGCCTTCCGTTTTTCCGGCCTGGCTCCTACTCTGGCGCGGACGTCCTGTTGCTTTCCCCACCGATACGAACTACTGATCGCGTCCCTGCTCTGAGTGTCAAGCAGGCGCGATGCCGAGCGTTTTCCAGACTCTTTGGCCTCGATATATTCTATCATGTCCTTTAATGGCATGTCCTGGTTCTTCTCACCGAGTAGGTCAAGTTGTATTGCTTGGTCCGCGATGCCACGGGCAACCACGTTGCGCAATATCTCTTCCGTGAAGTTGTTGACCTGATCTTACCCTGCCTTGGTGCACTTCATTTCATACTTGCACGTGTCCGCCTGCCCCTTGATGTGGGCGTGGAACGACCGGACGGGCTCCTCGTGTCCCTGCCGCATGTTAGACAGGGCCACTTGAGCTACCATCGTGTTCTCCGTCCGGACGGCGAGCGCCTTCATGGCGGCGAGGACGTCTTCTTCATCGCTGCCCACGAGACTCCTACCCGCCGCGCGAGTGAGGTCCTTTCTCAGCTCCTCTTCACAGCACTCCAGTAGCTGCGCGACTATGTCGGGTCCGACAAGCTTAGTACCTGTTTTGTATTCGCCCCAGCGGGTTATGAAGTACGACCAGGCCTCGCCCGTTCCGGCCAGTGCTATGGAGGGACGCTTGAGTTTCTCCATCTTAGCATTCGAGCTCGCCGCCCTGGGGGCGGCGACGTGCACAGTGGCGTATATACTCAACATGGCCGCCACCACTGCCGCCTCTGCGTGTGTAGCCATATAGTCACAACCCTCGATCAGGCACTCTGCTTCTACCGACATAGGAACAGTTATTCTGGAGTAAACGTTCTATTTTCGGTGATGCACACGTGTGTACAGTGTCGTGGGGGCGAAGATTGGGTACAGTACCCGAGAAATCCAAACTCACTGTCGACGTTCTCATGGTCCGTTTTCACCCAGTCGTGTCCTCCTCAGCACCGACGATCTTTACTCGACTGCATCAAGTTGTTTGATTATAAATAAGAACAGAGTTCAATTTGTTCGACCACTTTATTGGCGTGGAACGACAATAATCACACAAGTATTGAACAGGTTGAAACGCCCACTACATCCATGGCTCTGGCTCAGGCTGCGCATGCGCACTGGCACAGGGGACCGTCGATATGTAGAAGTACCGTAAAGTACAATGTTCTCTAAAACCTACACATATAACATGCAGTGCCGATAGAAAGTCTACACCACTTTTTAAATTTTTCACCTTTTGTTGCTTTATGGCCTGAAATTAAATTCATTAAATCAGACTTTTTTCCACCTTCATTTACACATCGTAACCCACAACTTCCAAGTGAAAAACAAATTCTACAAATTTCAGAAATTTAATTAAAAATACAAAAGTAGAATATCTTGGTTTGATAAGTGTCCTCCCCCCTCCCCCCTGAGTGAATACTTGGTGGAAGCATCTTTGACACCAATTCGAGCTGTGAGACTGTTGGGATCGGTCTCTTCCAACTTTGCACACCTTGATTGGGCAATATTTGCTCATTCTTCTGCACAAAACTGTCCAAGCTCAGTCAAATTGCATGGGGAGTGTTGATGGACAGCAATATTGAAGTCATGCTACAGATTTTCGATTGGATTTAGGTCTGGGCTCTGACTGGGCCACTCAAGGACATTTATCTTTTTGGTCCTTAGCCACTCCATTGTAGCTTTAGCTTTGGGTCGTTATCATGCTGAAAAGTGAAGTTCCATCCCAATTACAGCTTTCTTACAGACGGCAGCAGGTTTTCCTCAGATTTTTCTGCATTTTGCTCCATCCATTTTCCCTTCTGTCCTGACAAGTGCCACAGTCCCTGCTGATGTGAGAAACATCCTCATAAAATGATGCTGCCACCATCATGTTTCAAAGTAGGGATGCTGTTCTTTGGGTGATGTGCTGTGTTGGGCTTGTGCCACATGTAACATTTTGCATTTAGGTCAAAAAGTTATATCTTGGATTCGTCAGACGACAAAACTTTTTGCCACATGGCTTCGGAATCTCCAGAGTGTATTTTTGCATACCTCAAATGAGACACAAGGCAGGCTTCTCTGAGTAATGGCTTCGTCTTGCCACCTTATTGTATAGGCCAGACTTGTGGAGTGCTTGGGATATTGTTGTCACATGCACACAGTGACCAGTCTTTCCCATAAAGGCAAGTAGCTCTTTCAGAGTTGCCATTGGCCTCAGGGTGGCTTCTCTGATCAATCTCCTCCTTGCTTGGTCATCCTGTTTGGAGGGACAGCCTGATCTCGGCACTGTCTGGGTGGTACCATACACGTTCAACTTCTTAATGATTGTTTTGACTGTGCTCCAAGGGATATTCAAGGCCTATGAAATATTTTTATATCCATCTCCCGATCCGTGCCTTTCCACAACTTAACCCAGAGGTCTTTTGAAAGCTCCTTGGTGCTCATGGTTGAGTTTTTGTTGTGAAATGCACTTCCCAACAGAGGAAACCTACAGGAACAGCTGATTTTATTCTGAAATAATCAGAATCACAACAATTTAACAAAGGTGAAGGCAAATTAACCTGGTGTGTGATTTTGAAGATGATTGGTTACACCGGAGCTAATTTACAATTGCTACTCTAAGGGGGTGGACACTTATCCAGTCAAGATATTCTAGTTTTGTGTTTTTAATTTTCTGAAATTTATGAAGTTTGTTTTTCACTTGGAAGTTGTGGGTTATGATGTATAAATAAAGGCGGAAAAAGTCTGATTTAATGCAATTTGATTCCAGGCTATAGGGCAACAAGAGGTGACAATTTTTGTAAGGGGATGTCGGCTTTCTTTCGGCACTGTAGTGCAGTAATTCCTCACATAACGCGCTTTCGTTATTAAGCGGCTGCTGAATTTAGGAACATTTTTAATACGGCACACAAATTTTCGTTATGACATGGCTGCGGGCAAATCGCCAGGCCGTCACTCTCCGCCAACTTTATGGTGTTGGCTCACCAGTTAAGGTGATTGGTTTAAGATCTTAGGGTCTTGAGTTTGAGCCCCAATTAACACCAGGTGGGTTGGCTCAGCCTGTCATCTTTCAAAAAGTTGGCAAAATGAGTCCCAGCTTACTAGTGATCAGCGGCACAGCCACGCTTCCAGAAAATGATGCAACCAGAAGCCAAAGGTTGCATAAACAACAACAACAACTCCGCACTGGCTGACCTAGTCTGAGATGTGCCACGAGATGCTGGACATGCACGGACTATTACCAAACACGTGGCAACCTGAGGGTTTTTTGGCAGCCATCTTAGCATGTTCGTTCATCAAATTTATCACGAATTCATCTGCTGAACTTGTGCGTAATACAGTATATTGTGCATCCTTCGACACCATGACTCGTAAGGGTGAGATCAAAAGTAGGAAACGAAGGTATTTCGTTGAAGGTGAAATTAAAAGTGATTGAGCGATATGAGAAAGGTGAATGAGTAGTCGACATTGGCCAAATGGTTGGAATTGCCAAATCCTCTTTGCAAATGATTCGTGCAAATGCTTATATATAATTAATCAAAGGAAGTGCTCGGATTGTTGTGCCATAAACTGCAACAAAAGTGAGTCGTTTGCCATCGGGCGTCATGGAGAATATGGAACGCTTGCATGATGGATCCCCTCAATAACGGGAACTCCTCAATCACTCCACACCATTGCCCCCTCCACCTCCATCATCACTGCAAGCAACAACATTTAACATATCAGTTTATTGAAATTTGGTTTAATTTTTAATTTATTTAAATCCATAATTAAGTGACTTTCCATCTCTTGGTCTTCCCCATCCACCCATGTCTTGACACACAACCTCCATCTATTACATTGTTGCTTATGGGGAAATTACATTCATTTTACGTGTTTTGAGCTAACGCGGTAAATTATTGGAATGCAACTACCATGTTGTTAAACGAGGAATACCTGCAATATAATATACATGGAAGAAACTGTAATAAAATGTGGAATACCTGCAATATAATATACGTAAGAATACCTGTAATATAATATACTGTTACGGTTGTGGAAATTCGCATTACACCATAAAGAGTCCTCAGGTGAGATATATCGATAAGTCCATGTGTCGTTAGCCCAAACCCGTTGAAAAGAGGGAATTTATTTGATCCATCCGGGCTGCGACGCTTTGAGTTAGCCATTTTTCTGTTCTATCTTTTATTTCAAACAAACAGCATCTCAACAACCACGTCATCCCCACCACAGCGCCAACCACACTACAACCACGCCACCTACGCTACCACATCTTCGCCACTCGCCATTCAATAATCACCGTGAGGTCACGATCTCCGTGGAAGAGCAAAAACCACCAACGATGCTTGTGGGCTTTTCCCGCCATTTTTCCCCGTGCTTGGTGTGAAGGAAGGGGAAGGGCAGCTCGCCGCCGATTGGTGGATGAGCAGCGTGAGGTGGTCGGGGTGAGGGAACGCCCCTTTTCGAGAACCTTCTCGAAGGAGGGTGGAGCCGAAAACGGGGCGGGGGCGAAGGGCGGAGCCGGCCCCTACAAGACGGGACGAACGAGTTGGTCTTCAGTTGGGTTTTTTGGTTGGTTGCTCGGTTGGTTTGGAGTTGTGTGGAGTTCGAAGTGAGCCTTCTGGTTCGGGTCGCGAGCTCGTGGTTCCTACCCTGTTCGGCGATCCTCGCGCGGGCCCTGGGACCCCATGCACGAGCGCGGGAAGTAGCACCAAACGAGCCCCGTCCGTTCCCCCAAGAGCCCCGTCCGAGGTGTCGGGCGGACAATGCGAGTTACGCGTGGGAGAAGGACTCGTCGTGCCCAGGGAAGTCGCGACTTCCTTTTCTTTTGGGGTTTTGTGTAAATGTGTGTGTGTGGCGCCAGTCTGCCAAGTAGAATCGTATAAGTGTTCCTGTGCTTGTGTAAATAATAATTTTAGTCGGTTGTAGCTCTGCATTGTGTCCTTGCTTTTGTTTCTTTTCTTTTATGTGCATTTTTCTTTTGCTGTAATATACGTGCTTCCGTGTGTCGCGCAATAAAGTGCGGCTTGTTGAACTTGTTCCCCGTTTCACTGCGTCCTTTCCTTTGTTTGAATTTCCATCTTGCATCACGTAAGGGATTGGTGGTGGGTGTAAATCCCCGGTAACTAATCTGAACCGTCAAGGTCGACGATAACTCCGCTCGGTTATCCCTGTAGTACGGAACGAGCCGCTTAAGCGGTTCGTGTCCGGAGTCGACCTGTGGCGTGGTACGATCGCCCGATTAACCATTCGCGTAGGTACTTAGGTAGGTCGAGTTTGGCGAACAACCCAATCCTACGCGGGTGGCCGATTGGCACGATTGTGGTGAGGTTAAACCCCCACCCGTGACGAGCTCCCGACGTTGTTCCGAGAGGGTCACGACTGAATTGTCCGTTCCGGTGGGCGAGGCGGCCGCCATTCGAGTCAGGCGGCCGATCGCACGCCGGCGGGCGCGAATTCGCAACAATACAAAAGAATACCTGTAATATAATAAGAAACTTTAGCTGGGTTTCACTTTTCTGGATCATAGCAATCAATAACTGAGAAAATTATTCAGAAACCATGAATTTATGATGTATGCATCTTCGCCAGATGACTTGAGACAAATTCAGAGGTTTTGTTGATTTTACAATCACGAAATGAGGATGTACTGTCACTGTTTTACACAAAAACACACTGACCTTATAACTGTGCCGCTGGCAACATATCATGTGATGTCGGGCTCAAGACCCGTCATTAATGACCACCAATTACGTCACAATGAAATGAATGTTTCAAAAGGTCAATAATGTGTGTAAGCACCGTTAGAATGAATGACTGCTGCACACATCTTTCTCGTCCCTTGATGAAGCCACCAGAGAGAATCCAAAGGGGATTGTTGTCATTACTGATGCAAAACAGCCTCCAACTGTGCTGGAGTCTGCATTAAGGAGGGTACCTTTTCTTAAATCTATTCCCAAGAATGTGTCCCACATATGCTCTATTGGATTTAAATTAGGACTCCTTGCTGGCCAGGGCAATGTTGTGATGCCATAGTTTCTCCAGAAATCGATAACTGCACGAGAACGGGAAGGTTTGACATTGTCATCCATTATTACATTTCTTGTGAGAAGTCGGTGGTTGTAAAAATGTGGAACAAAAACGTGTACCAAAATGTCCCTATAGTACTTTTCAACTGTCAGTTTACCCTGTCGAGTGATAAAGTTGAGTTTACAATTGTATGACGTGCAGGACAAATTGGTTCTCATCAGACCAATCGATCTTCTTCCAGGGTACAAGACTCGCATGTTGAGGTGTCCACCACCACCGTGCCATGTGAGCTGTTTTGTGTTCTTGAGGGTAAGAAGATGGCATCTTATCGGTCTCCTCGTATTGCAACTTTCAGCATGAAGTTCTGCATAGTTCTCATGGGTGACCTTTGAGAAAGATTTCATTCAATTAATTCATTTGACAAGCTTGATCAGAGCTTCAGTTTGTTTGTTCGAGGTCACCCTGGGTTGTCCAGATCAAGGCCTCTCTTTTGTTGGTTTTTTGTTTGTTTGTTTACTTTGTCGAGGCTCGTATAAGAGCGAACACACGAACATATATCAAAGGGAGAAGGACACAAGAGGATGAGGAGAGGGAAGCACAACAACAGTAGGGAACAGAGACAGGAGATCTATGGAAGGGAGAGGGGTTGGGTGGTTTACATGGGGTAAACAATATGGACACTACAGGGACTTTCAGGAAGAAAAACGGGGAAATTTGAAGGAGGTTGGTTTGGGATGGATTAACGGGGGTACAAAAGATCATGGTTTTGGATAGGGGAAGATATGAGATGGTGGTAAACAGCTGTTTTGAAGACATGGAGAGAAGAGTGGGATTGAAGAGAGTGTGGGAGTTTGCTCCAGAGGTGGGAGAAAAGAGGAATCAAAGAGTGAAGGTGAACAGTAATTCTTGACTTTGGCAATTTCACCAGAAGGGGATTGCTGGTGGACCTTGTGCACCCTGCAGAAATAATGGGAGGACAGAGCACAGACAGAGAGGGGGAGGGGGGCAAGGCTGGAGAGGAGTCTCTGGAAGACAGAAAGACCACTGACCTGCCTGCAGTGGGAGAGTGAGAGACCTAAAGACTCAGATTCATCACGGACGTCGCTCTCCCCACCATCATTGGTCCACAAACCGTCTGTATGGGTTTGTTGACCAATGTGCTGATAGTCTCATGGAAGCCAAGTTGCCATTAAATTTCACTGTAGGATATCCCAGCCTAGTTAATCCCAATAATTTTCCACCATTGGGCTTCATTACATCTTCCGAGGGCTACAGGAACATAGTCCACTTATGGAAGTAGGCAAAAGATTGTGACCTTCTCCAAATCATTACCAAGTGGAAGTTAATACCCAAACTGTGTACGTGCTGCACGCACTAATTTGCCTTGTTTTTGTGATGAACAGAAAATACAGCCTGTGCAGTGAGGGTTCTTTCATTTATGTTTGAAAGAAAATGTGAAAATGATCCAACATTTCTTCTGCAAATAGTAGTATTTTTGTAAGCATGCTTTCTATTCCCATGTATAATACAAACACGCACAGACTAAGTTTTTTCATCCATTAATCATGGTGAGAACTTTGCTTTACCAGCTCTGCTCAGAAATGTATGAATGCTTCAGCAAAACATATACAACAGTAAAGAATAGTGAGAGCTCCATGTGAGTTTTGGATTCTGAAATAAGCACGGTATCAGGCAAGGCAGACCGAGGGGGTGGTGGGAAAGAAGGACATGGAAAAGCCTTTGCCCATAGTTTCACCAGCAAAATGGAGCATAATGCTAGTTACCATTGACACTCAATCACCAGCATGCAGGAGCAGGTATTTGTTTCCTTCCTAGTGCCACAACACTACAAAAATGCCATATATGGGACTGAAATCCGTGCCTGCTCGCAAGCCCGACTCCAGGTGTTTGAATGCACACGTCTCCAGCTGGACACCAGTCCTTCTCCTCAGTGTATCTCCCGCTTTTCTTTCTCTAACCCGAACACCTTCTGTCTGTGCGGCTATATGAGTTTAAATAGCAAGGCATCCCTGCTTAGTCATGGCCAATCCAAAGTTTCAACCAAACCTTAAAGGTATGATTTTGTCTTCATTTTCTAGTAGCTTCTACCCCATTACAGAACTTTACCCCACACTTATCGTATCATGCATAACTCTGCACCCCACCCTGATCCACATGAAAAAGGTGCAGATTCTCACTTTTCATGCACCTACTGTATCGCGTAGTTTATATGTTTCACCACCAATGTTGTGAATTCAATGAGTTGTGAATTGAAAGTAGCCTGGTGTTGGCTTTGCGGTTAAGGTCGCTGGCTTGGGACCTTAGGTTCCTGAGTTTGAGCCCCCCTGTTGACTGTTGAATTAACACCAGGTGAGGATAACTCAGCCTGTCATCCTTCCGAGGTCGGCGACATGAGTACCAGCTTCCTGGGGTTGTAACCATTCGGGGTAACCTGCGTCAGAGTGATGACCCATCCAGGACTGTACTCCTTGCCATTGAAACTGCCTTGGCAGCCCTATGTGCCTTTATGGCATGTCATGAAAGGAATGCTATATTATAATATTTGTTGTGGGAATGTCTCCTTGGAGGTAACTTTGTATAGTACAGTGATAGTTATTTCCCATAGTGCATGTATGGGATTAGCATAAGCCTGTGGTAATTTAATTGTGAAATAGAGATATACATTGTCATATGTACAGAAAATTGTCATCTTGCACCACCCCCCCCCCTCCACATTTGTGTGTCTAAAACTAAAACTGCTTTCCCTTGAAACCTTTTTATGTTATATCCCTTCATAATCTCTCTTTTATGTATTTTTAAGAAACCCAACAGGCCATAGGCACTAGTTTAGGTGGGGGAGGCAGCCTCACCCTCCCCCCCAACCTTCAACCATTTAGCATTTGCCAGAACCATATGGTTGAAAGGTCAGAGGGATGTCTCACCCACAAATTGGGTCCTGAGCCAATTTGGGGTAGGGCTGGTTGCATCACGGCTGCAGGTAGGAGCAGAAGCTACATAAAGGCGTGGTGCAAACTGCGGACGTGGAGATGCCCAGAGACCTTGCCTGAGAGCCTGCACATGGACTTCAGGGTTTTATTTACGTGGCATGTCCCTATTCGGGCTGAAGCCTCCTGACGCCCCCACAGCAAGCCACGGTCACCTACTACCTCATGCCTGCTCGGTGCAAATTCCACGAACTGTTTCCCACAAGGCGTACCTCCACTTTGGACTCATTGTGTCCTGCCGGACACAGCCCTGGTAATTATTTCCTGTCAATCTCCCTGGTCTTTACTCCCGTGGTATGAATGGGACCCCTTAAGTGATTAGATAGATTAGGATTTAATGATCATTCATTGACTTGGGGTGCATAAGGATTTTGGGTGCAAATAATTGTTGTTTCCTTTTGTATTCTTGCCCTTTGTGCTTGTTTTAATACCTACATTATTAATCCACTTGGTCTTTGGGCGACCAGACTGCCTTGATCACTCGTTATATGAGCTATACACGTCCATTAAATGATCGATTGGGTTTGGGCGATTAGCACCAAGTATCCTGGAATGGCCTACGTGTCCCGATTCTTTGAAGAAAGAATGCTCCTGGCATCTTACTAACACTTAGAGGTTTAAATCACTCTGAAGAAGAAGAAGCCCCTCCCTCCTGAAGAGGAAGAGTTTGGTTGTCTGGGCGAGCATAAAGAGATTGCGTCCCGTGTGTCTCGAAGTGTGTCTGCCTGGGTTTGCGGCGGACTGCATCCCGCGCTTCGGAGGTGTCTTGTCTGGCGCACTACAGCGAGCGGTCGACCATTTCATCAAGGGAGATCACCTCGTCTCGCCTCCTCTGGGTTCGGCTGCCCTGGTCCGTGCTTTTGGTGACTGGAGCCCCGAGAAGGTGTGGACGACCAGCTGCACACTCGCGGCCAGGTAGCCGGCCGTCCTGACTCCCAGCCGAACTATCCTCCTCGGCTGGAGAGCCGAATAAAGACCCGGCGGGTCCATTTTCTTTTTGGGTGTGAGTGTCTGTGTGTGTGCCTGTCTTGTCTAAGTAGAATTATTAAGTGCTTTTTGTTCTACATTATTCACATTTCTTATTCGGATAACTCTGCTCTTTGTGTGTTTCCTTCCTCCTATTGTTAATATATTCCCCTCTTGTTGAATGTCCCAGCTCGTCCTTGTCCTTTCTATCATTGGTTTGCCGCGCTGCGAACGGGAATTAGGAAAGCCGTTGCCGTAGTTGTACATTTGGACCGACGGGCCTCGGTAACCATCCGCTCGGGTTACGCACGGTTCGAGCACAGTAACGGCTCATTCCGCTTGAGGCCTGCCAAGGGTGTGAATTTCCCGGTAGCTTTTCCGCGTGGATACTTAGGTATATTGAAGTTGGCAATTAACCCTACTCCATGTGGTCAAATTATTGGCGATTCATGGTCCTGTAAAAGACCTGTACTTTCGGATTTATCTGAAAGGTGCGACCTAAATTCCGGGTGTTCGGTGGAGCCGACTCCACTGCTCCATCTCGTGGTCCTGCTCGCCACCGAGACCCAGCCCCACAACAATACTCCGGGGCACTCACCTGGTTGCAGCTGGATAAGAAAACCAGGGAACCACTGGTAGCCATGGATAACCCACAAAATATTTAACGGAGAAGAAAGTACATACATTTGGACTTTGTTTTTTTTTTCATGCAGTGGACCACCTTTGGTACATCACAGGTGTTGAAGATGGTGGTCAAGTTTCATAAAAATTGGGTGTGAAGTTTAAGAGAAGAAAGCAAATTCATATTTTGGAGGGCAACCCCCTGTAAACTCTCTCCATGGACCCCCTCAAACTTCGATATATATATATATATATTTTTTTTTTAATGCTGTAAACAAACTTTGTGGTACATCATCGGTGATGAAGACTGTCGTCAAGTTTCATTGGAATTGCATGTGTAATTTCTGAGAAGAAAGCAAATATCGATTTTGGAGGGCAACCCCCAGTAGACCCCCTTTGGATTTTTAAAAATTTTATTTTCATTTTTTTAATACCATGAACAGTCTTTGGTACATACCGGGTGATGAAGGTTGTGGTGGTTTCATCAAAATCGTGTGCGTCGTTTCAGAGAAGAAGTTGCAAATGTTTGCGGACGGATGGACAGACGGACGACGTTCCATCCCATAAACCCCCCGGAACTACGTTCCAGGTGAGCGAGAATTATAAAATTCAACTAAAATAAATTGTTCCTCGATCATAAACTGATGAGCAGACGACGGGCAGATGGACCAATAGCTTAACCCCGCTTTTCGCTTCATGTGCGCGGGGTAACAATGGGACAGTGGGCAGTCTCTACAAGCTAAGTTACACATGTTGAATAGAATATGAACATCTCCAGAAACAGGCATTTGCAATGAGCTGTCAACTAACCCTGGCACACGTGGTCAACCAAGGAAGTGCTGGTAGGGACATGATCAAGAACGACATGAAGCTCTTCTGAATCCGTATCACCGTGGTACCGCCAAACACGAGTGACCAGCATGGAGAAGTACCATCGGCGAAGGTGTTTTCACTGCTGGGGCCCTTGCTGCATTCCACCATGCACTGTGGAAGGACAGGTACCAGGTGAGAAACAACTCACCGCATTGCCTGATTGACAAGGATGCCATGAGGATGATTATTATGATTACCAAACATCGCCTGTTCAAATCCATTTAAATAATGTGATATCTAGTTTTACGTACCAGGTGTCGCTGTTGTACCGTTCTTCAGCGTCGATATGGTTTTGCAATTCTGGCCTGACCACCATGAGATTTGTTTCGGTATTTCTCAGCCATGAAGGGATACGCATTGATCCTTGCATAACACAACAAACAATCCCACACTAAATTAATGAACCTTTCCTCTGTTTTGCTCTGAAATATAACTCACTCTGTTAGTATGGCAAGCTAACACCACCAATCATGATAACTCTGACTTTCTTGGTGAAACCAATTTTTGTTCTGCTCTCTCTTCCTTGCTTTAGAGGTCGATCACAACATCATATCACTACCTCTGTTATCCGTATTTATTCTTGATTTCGAGTGTATCTGCACAATATCTGACTATTTATACTGTTGGTGTTCCCTTTCAAATGCTATGGTACTCATCTTTCGACTCGTATGGCTATCAGGCTTCTGGAGAAGCTTGCTCGTATACTATGTGTATAATGACTTTTGAAGACATTGGTAGAATTTCTGATTAATTGCAAGGACATTAAAATACAACGGACAAATGAAAACGGTAGTTCATTCACAGCATCTATGAGATAATCACCATTTCTATCTTCAGTCTTATGATTCCAATTCCATCTTGCAGCATTGAGTAAATTTGTTCCACCCTGATATCGTGTTCAAAAACACCCAGAAAGCAAGGCTTGTGTTTCAACCACCAAGTGGTCTTCATCTCATCCGAGTGGACTTGAAGTCCCATGTGAAGCGGCAGCACAGACGACTCGGTGTCAGTTGTGAGCTTTGCCTGCTGGGAAGCTACATGAGTCGGTGTTGTCTTTAGTTTTGAATAATGACCTTCCAAACCTCTATTGGTTCTGCAACACCATCTAATGGGTGGATGAATCGAGAGCTCCTACTCGACCGCTGTACACTGGGGAGGTGAAACACAACGCTTTAATGACAAATTATTTTAAGTTGAAGAAAGAACGGAGGGAATTTATATGGAAAAGGGATTTACTTGTGGAATAAAGGGATAAGTAAATGTGATTGTATGAAGCCAGAATATTCCTGCGTGGCACGGGCATGGAATCATTCGATCCGAGTGGATACACAGAAAGTAGTTTTGAATGTGTTAAAAGCACAACTTTTGAAACCATTGTTGAAACCATTGTTGAAAAAACCATTGCTCCAACTAAACATGAGCAAACAACCAAGACTGCATGGAAATTTATCGTGTGTGTGTGTGTGTGTGTGTGTGTGTGTGTGTGTGTGTGTGTGTGTGTGTGTGTGTGTGTGTGTGTGTGTGTGTGTGTGTGTGTGTTGTAAGCATCACACGAAGAGTCACAAGCTTCAATCGAGGAAGAGCAAGCAGCTACTATTTTGTACATGCCACAAATGCACTGACTGCATCTCCTCCAATCATGTCATTTCAAGATACTAAACATCACCATAATCATCGCGATTGATGTTTCTTTTACCATGTGGCACACAATCAGTCTGCCTTCTCAAATCAGGAACGACTGAAACACCAACACAGCAGTGGAGATATGAAATGCATTTTCTTTTATCGTTCCAGAAGTGCCTCTTGTCATCAGTCGGGAGGGTAGCGCAGCATTACATGTCCGAATGATTATCTCGGGGAAGGTTGCCCAACACTTTTTATGTTCCCAAATGTCCCACTCGTTTGTCTTTCATGGAACCCAAAGTGTAACCTTGAATAAAAAAGTTTCTGTGCATCAGGCCAGATAATTATCACAAATTCCTCTTGCTGGAATGCAAGTTCTTTCAACATGAAGAATAGCACGGAGACAAAAGAAAAACTACTGATTGCTTTTCTTCCAATGCGCAGCTCTGCATGTAGTTGTATAAACATACAAGAACAGTACCCGGTGGAGTGCACACCTCCGCCAGGCTGAAAGGTTTTACGTGTTGTAGCCCATTGATAGGCCGGATTTGCGTCCGTACCTTAAGCGAAATCTAATCAGCTTGTTCTTGTCACCTACTGAACTCGTCTACCAAGTTTCATCCGAATCTATCCACAACATTTTGAGATATCGTGATGTATATCCTTTTTGGCCCCATCTCTCAATGGTGAAGAATCACCTAAAAATTCCAGTATCCAGATCCAGATTTTCACCAAAACTGAATCATTTGGCCTTGTCGCTCACCCAACCTGCCCACCGGGTTTGGTCCGAATCCGTCCATAACGTTTTGAGATATCATGTTCACAGACAAACAGACAGACAAACGGAGGTGAAAACCTAACCTCCATGCACCTTCCATGGTGGAGCTAATAATCCCACTCCATAATACTCCAGTTCATCACGATATATTTTTTTTTTCCAGGATGCAATTGCTGCACCAGAAGCAGCAGTGCTTTGCCAGTACTGTTCTCGATGTTGGAAGCCTCAAAGAACCGGATGGCTGGTTGATTGCACCTGGATTTTGGAAGAAGCCACAGACGGATCCAGAAGAGCAACCACAGCAGCATGGCCAGGCCCTCTGAAGCAGAACCACTGTTTCTGCTTTTTGTGGACCAAAGACCGGATTATGATGATTGATGCCATGAATAGCGAGCCTCACCATCCGAAGGGTGCCACATGGGACTCGTACGAACCTCCCACCATTGTTTACGTAAGAGAGACAAAAACATAATGGGTTTTCTTTACTCATTTTGACTGGTGCAAAGCCCAAACAAGAGCCCCCCCTCCAGTCTTTGCTATTCTGCCACTGAATTCAATTTCACCAGGGCTGAGTACTGGGACAAGGTATGGGTGAGTCCAATACTCAGCCCTTTCTCTTCTTGTTACTTGATGGGGAGAAAGAAGTAACAGTTCAAAAGTCATTAAAACCTTAACCTTGCATATAATATCCAAAACTGTAACAAGACTCAGTCTCGTTCCCCATATATTAATGACATTTCTGATACTCTGGAAAACCTTCTCTTCCTTTTGCACATGACTCCACATTGTGTCGTCCAGTACCCAATCCCTCTGCTTGGCAGACAGCAGCTCTCTCTCTCTCTCTCTCTCTGTCTCTGTCTCTGTCTCTGTCTCTGTCTCTGTCTCTGTCTCTGTCTCTGTCTCTGTCTGTCTCTGTCTCTGTCTCTGTCTCTGTCTCTGTCTCTGTCTCTGTCTCTGTCTCTGTCTCTCTCTGTCTCTCTCTGTCTCTCTCTGTCTCTCTCTGTCTCTCTCTGTCTCTCTCTCTCTCTCTCTCTCTCTCTCTCTCTCTCTCTCTCTCTCTCTCTCTCTCTCTCTCTCTCTCTCTCTCTCTGTCTCTCTCTGTCTCTCTCTCTCTCTCTCTCTCTCTCTCTCTCTCTCTCTCTCTCTCTCTCTCTCTCTCTCTCTCTCTCTCTCTCTCTCTCTTTCTCTCTCTCTCTCTCTCTCTCTCTCTCTCTCTCTCTCTCTCTGTCTCTCTCTGTCTCTCTCTGTCTCTGTCTCTGTCTCTGTCTCTGTCTCTGTCTCTGTCTCTGTCTGTCTCTGTCTCTGTCTCTGTCTCTGTCTCTGTCTCTGTCTCTGTCTCTGTCTCTGTCTCTCTCTGTCTCTGTCTCTGTTGATATGTAAATCATTAGACTTCGTTCTGAAAAATGGAACATGTTATTAAATACTGGATATCATTCATATGGATGAGAAATAAGACTGGGACTTGTTACAGTTTCTCACAATCTCACCCTATCACCTCGAACCCACCTATCTATTTCCTTGGTCATCCACTGGAAGAGGTTCAGCCTCTTGTGGCCTCACCATCAGTGATGACTTTTGCTAAGATGACTCCGTAGCAAAGCTGGCCTCCAAAGCCAGCCACAGACTGGGCATCATCTGTTGATCCAAGTCTTTCCTTGGAAAACCAGGCCTTGTTTTGAAACTCAATGGAGTACTGCTCTCCATTCTGGGCTGCCAATGTGGCACCACATCTGTCTCTATGGAATCTAAAGCTCTCAAAATTATTGGAATCTCCCATGATGAGGCCGAAGCAAAAGGTCTGTTGCTCTCGTATCACAGATATGTCGGTGGTCTCTCTGTTTTCTACCGTCTCTTCTCCAACATGGCTCCCTCTGTTCTCCCAGGCTTCTGACCCTCCATATCTACTTTAGGATTCCAGTAACCCCTTCCAGAATCCAGGCTGACTGCACACCACAACTCTTTTATTCCTCACCTGACCTGTCCAAGGAACTACCTTTGAGAGGCTGTTCAGTCTCATTCTCCCCTCCAAGACTTCAAGGAAGCAGTGAACCATCTCTTGTCATCCCAATTTCTGACCCACAAGCTTTACTACTGACCCATTAGCCTTTCCTAACCAAACCATCTTTGTTGTTAGAATGTTAGTTTCAGTTTCCTCCCTCCTCCCTCTCCGCTTTCCTGTGCGTTCATTCCCTTGATGTTTTGCCTACTGTCAGTTATACCTTACTCTTCCATGAGCCTCACTCCTGTAAAGAAAATAACAAATAAACAAAGTGGTCCATCTCCCATGCAGAAATGCAAGAATGGAGACTGTTGTCCTAGTTGTAAGTAGGTCCAGCAATGGAGGAAGGGACGCATGCTTTCCTCCTGCACAGTGGAGGTCATGTGGGGTGATCGTGTGTGAGGATGTGGATAGCCAAGCTCTCCACTCCTTCATGCAAAGGAAATATAAGGTCTATGTGTTGCAGCTTTGAGTGTGCACGGGCATTATAAAATGCTAATGGATATCAAGCAAGCTGTTAGGGTTGAATTAACTACTTGTCTTATGAACACAAAAAAAAAAACAGGAAAAGACATTGATGTTTGCAAATCATTGAAAGCATGCCACTCAATTTGCTTTACCAAAGGACAATTAGTGTTTAAATAAACTTTGAAATAATAAACCCAAAGATGCTTAAGTTTTATCAAGGTGCCCCACATAAAACCTGATTGATGGGATTACTCCTGTTCTTCTGGAAAACCGGAAACATTTTTGAACTTTATGGCTACAATATGTCAGTCATATGTAACAAATATGCAACAATATGTCGTACTCATTTGCATGTGCATTGTGCATCATCTTTTGAGTGTTTGATTCATGTGAGATGTACTGTAGAGAGCTGTAAATCTCATAAAACGTGAGATATGATCTGATGACACTCACACAAGACATAATGAAATTGATCCATTAAAACAGAAAGGAAATGCAAGATATAACAGTGGTCCTTCATGTGGATCTGTTTATTGTGATAAATTGGGTTCTTGAATGGGTTGCCAACAGAGAAACAGGTGTCATGATTCTCTAGCACACTCTTTTGCTTTTTTGTGTTCACGTCATTGAGTAGTGTGACTAAAAGAAGATTTAAATATTATTTGAATGAATACTTAAATACAGGGGGTCTCAATAAAATGTATACAGAATTAATATCGTATTTTAGAAAAATTCACGAGACTGCGGAGGAAGGGGTGATGTTGAGTGTTACTAAATCTTAACATGTGGCGTTAGCGTTTGATGGAATGATTGGTGTCATCAGTTCGCTGTTTACTGATAAGGCAGTTTAAAAAGACAAGATGGTATAGTTTCCGATAGATTTAAGTCTGCATGCATTTTATTTGAGACACCCTGTATGTAAAGGCATTTTAATTAAATGACTATACACAGTTTTGACTTGCTTAGTATTTACACGAAAACACACAAATGGTCTGTGTGTTTGTTTGTCAACTACTACTACTACTACTAGTCTAGTTTTTGCTGAGTCACGACCAAAATTCCCAGACAAACTTCGAGGTTGTAGGAGGGTGTCATAAGGGGGTTGGTATCAAAATTTGTGGGAGTGGGGGACATCCAGGTAACTTTAACTTGATCCCAGGCCATCTTTTTTGAAAGACGAAGCACAGCTGCACAGTTGTTGTTTTTTTGCATACCAAGTGGAGGCTCGTGTAAGACCTAATACACAGAAACATGTAACGAGGCAGGAGACAAGAGGAGCGGGAGAGGGAAGCACAAAATCGTGTGGAACAAAGAGAATAGGATATCTGTGGAAGGGAGAGGGATGGGGTGGGTACATGGGTAAACAAGATGGTACTACAGGAACTTTCAGGAAGGATACCAGGGAATTTGAACTGGGTGGGTTTGGAGTGGATTAACGGGGGTAGAAAAGATCAAGATTTTGGATGGGGGAAGATATGAGATGCTGGTGAACAGCTGTTTTGAAGATCTGAAGGGACTAGTGGTATTGAAGACAGTGCAGAAGTTTGTTGCAGAGGTGGGGAAAAAAAGATGAATGAAAGATTGAAGGTGGGCAGTGATCCTTGATTTTGGCAGTTTCCCCAGAAAGGGGTTTTTTGGTGGACCTTGAGCACCCTGAGTAAATATAGGGGTGGGGGCAGATCACATAGAGTGGGAGGGGGGGCAAGGCCGGAGAGGAGACGGTAGAAAACAGAAAGACCCCTGACCTGCCTGCGGTGAGAGAGTGAGAGACCCAAAGACTCGGCTTCATCGCGAGAGAGACCAATGATCCTAAAAGCCTTGCTTTCCACAGCGTGAAGTCGAGTTAGGTGTGGGGAAAGAGCACATCCCAAGAGGAGAGAGCAGAACTTCATCAGACTGGGTGAAAGTTTTGCAAGAGGTTAGAAGCTCAGATGTACCAAGGAAGGATTTCACGTGACATGGGATGCCCAGTTGGCAACTGGCTTTGGAGGCCATCTTGGAGATTTGGCTTTCCGAGGAAAGATTGTGGTAGGCAGTGAGGCCCAGAAGCTTGCATGAAAGGACTTCTTCAAGGGGATTGTTGAGAAAGTAGATGGGGGGGGGGGCGTTCCAGACAGTTCTTTCGGAGAGACATCATGAGTGTGTGAGATTTGTTTGTCAGGATTGAAAAGACATATTCCAATTGTTTGACCAGCTTGTGATTTTATCAAGATCTGCAGTGAATGAAGAGGCTGCTGCCCGTTGATCAGAGGGATGACAGATGGCACAGTCATCAGCAAAGCAATAGAGGATTTTCCATGGAATCTGAGCGATCATTGAAAATCAGAAAAAGCACAGGGCCAAGAACACTGCCTTGAGGAACTCCAGCTTGGATGGGAAGAGGAGATGAGAGAATTTAATCAAGAGCTACGCGTTGACTACAACAGGAGAGGAAGTCCCCGAGCCATGAGTGGAGATTGCCTTGGATACCATAAGAAGAGAGTTTGGTGAGCAGTGTGGGATACCAGACCGTTTTTAAAGCTCATGATATATCCACAGAGAGGGCTCTGATCTCATGTTTGGCATTTAGGACCTCCATCCATTGTTGGGAATGCAGACGTCGCATGTCCAGGGTAGAGTGACCTGGTCTGAATCCAAATTCATTCTCGGAAATAAAGCCTTTGGAGAAGAGGAAGGATTTAATGTTGGAAGCGATGATGAATTCCATGACCTCGCTGATAATAAGGAGCATGCTGATTGGTCTGTAGTTGCAGTGATTATTTTTTAAATCTTTTTTATGCATAGCGGTAATGCTTGCTGATTTACAAGCAGATGGAAGATGACCTTGAGAAAATGAGAGGGTGAATAGAACAGAGAGAAGGTGAGCAAGAGCAGCAGAGCAGGTTTTTAGGACACGTGGGCTGATGCCATCTGGACCGGTTGCAGAATCTGAGTCGAGGTTTGAGAGCAAGCTCTCCACCTTGTCAGGAGAAAAGGACACATAGTCCAGGAACAGCTGGGTGCGACTTGGTAAGGTGGGTACAGAAAGCAATTGGTTTGGGACACAAGATTTCAAAGCAAACAGAGTTTCGCCATTCAGCCTTTTCATGTGCAGTGTTGGCTGTACAGCAATTTGAGGTAAGGGAGGGAATCCATCCATCTCTTGGGACCATACCCTGTGCAGAGTATTGGTGCTGTCAAGCAGTCTCCTTGGCTATTGGGCACAATCCTGGACAGGTCACCACTCCAACACAGGAAACCAGCAAGCTGGCACTCATTTTGCCGACCTCGGAAGGATTACAGGCAGAGTCAACCCCACCTGGTAATAATTCAACAGCAAAGGGGGATTTGAACTCAGGATCTTAGGATCCCAAGCCCACCACCCTATCCATTAAGCCAACATCAGGCATCAGGCATAAGGGAGGGGATGGAGGGGGAACATTTACCAGAAATGGACTTAACTAGATGCCACCAGGATTTGGAGGAGGCAGAGAGGTTTGAGAGTTCATCCTTGAGATGAGAAATATGTTGTTTCCTGGCTCTCCTCAGGTGGTGGTATTTTTATGAAAAAAACAATCTGCAGCATTAACCCTTGAAGCTAGAATCATGAATTTTCTTGTGCTTAATCCTCAGGTCATTCCCCATCGAACGGGCCCATCGCATCAGGTTCTATTGGGTAGTCGACTACCCATGTCCACCTACCGGCTCGTGTCTGTCTGTCTGTCTGTCGCGAGCATAGCTCCGTGGGTTTTGATCCGATCCTGATAAAATTTTGGTGGGAGGTTTATATCATGATCTTGTTGTGTTTTCCTGAGAATGGGCATGCTGCGCCCATTATGGGTGGAGCCACGCCCAAAAAACATGTGTTTTTAGGTGGTAGCCGATTTCAAGTTACATCTTCCCCGAGTGGGTTTGTCGAATCTGGCAGGGGTTTCAGTATTTGGTTAGCCCAATGGCACCTGCATAGCCCCATGGAGCTCGATTTTTCATTTTCGTCCCAAGGTCAAAAGGTCAAAAACTTAGAAAATTGCGAATTTTGACATAAAAATCATACAACTGCCCAAACTTTGAGAGCTAGGATGACATATTTTTTATGCATAATCTTGAGGTCATTCCACACCTAAATTAGGCTTGAAACCATTTTGCTCTATCTTGAACACCTTGCCCGTGGCGCCCCCTTCAAGTTTGTTTTTACGCTGATTTCATCAACGTATGGATAATCCGAGGAGTGCGAAATGCCATAAAGCCTATATGACGTTATATTGTTCCTGGAATGTTCTGGAGGAAGTTTTGCACCAAAGGTCATAATCCTTGACCTTTGACCTTTAAAGTTCACAAAGGTCAAATTTTCAAAGTTGTGGGAATCGAACCGGGTTTTCGACCTTCTTCGATGAACTAACTCCAATAAGCTATAGCACGTATCCTGTTTCCTTATTTTAATGTCCACAACATTGTTTTGTGACCTTTAAAGGTTATGCAAAGGTCAAATTTTGAAAGTTGTTGAACGAAACCGGGTTTTCGACATTTTGCAGCTAATAACCTGTCACTCGTACCACATCATGTTGATCATTTTTATAACTTGGTCAAACAATTTCACATTGTCTCATCCTTGACTTCTGAAACAATCGACATCGTCAAATACCGCTCGTGAACCAGCGTCGTCTTCAGACTTGTCTTGTTTGTTTTTGTTTTTCTCGTTTGCTTGTCTGGGCGATATCTCAGCCATCCTTTGAGCTCAGAAGATGAAATTTGGGGACAAAAGTGAAGATGTGCTTTGGCAAAAAGTTTTTTTGATTAATCAATGAATTGATTAATTACTTAATTATTATCGATTTATTAATTACATATATATTATTTCTTATCTGAGCAATATCTCAGGCACCTTTTTCAGTTGGGAAGCTGAAATTTTGACATGACAGTGACCAAGTGATTTGGCTCTTAAGGGTATTTTTGATTTATTGAGTAATCAATTAATCGATTAATTTTTATCTTGCTTTCTGGGCGATATCTTACCATCCTTTGAGCTCGGAAGATGAAATTTTGGGACAAAAGTGAAAATGTTCTTTGGCAAAAATATTATTTTAAATTTTTTTTTGATGAATCAATTAATTGATTAATTACTTAATTATTATCGATTTATTAATTACATATTTATTTTATTTCTCATCCTGGCAATATCTCAGGCATATTTTGAGCTCGGAAGATAATATTTGGACATGACAGTGACCAAGTGATTTTGCTATAAAGGGTATTTTTGATTTATTGATTAATCAATTAATTGATTAATTTTCAAAAAGTTACATATTCGGATGAAACTGTGGTGGTTTAGGTATGCTATTCGGCAATTGATTGAGAAATACATTATTTTACCATTTTTATTTTATTATTTTAATTCTGCAATTAATCAATTAATCAATCAATTATTGTACATCGCTCCCTCCCAATTCCGACTCCATGTGCTGCAAGGCAGCTGGTGCCCCAGCGATGTCGCGTGCTGGAGGATTGTTATTTATTTATTTATTTGGCATGGGGGCGGTGTACTTTGAATGCACCACTCCTTCCCAATTCCATATCCAGGTGATACATTATGTCGTCGCTGGGAGCTGAAGGAAGGGAGTACTCAGTTTTCTCTCCGTTTGTTTGTTTGTCCGGGCGATATCTCAGCCATCCTTTGAACTCGGAAGCTGAAATTTGGGGACAAAAGTGAAGATGTCCTTTGGCAAAAACGGTATTTTTGTATTTTGATTAATAGATTAATTGATTAATTACTTAATTATTATCGATGTATTAAATCCTTATTTGTTTTCTTTATCATCTGGGCAATATCTCGGGCACCCTTTGAGCTTGGAAACTGATATTGGGACACGACAGTGAACAAGTGATTTGGCTATAAAGGGTATTTTTGATTGATTGATGAATAAATTAATCGATTAATTATTCATTTTTCAATGAAATACTTGATTTTCAAAGAGTTACACATTTGGATGAAACAGTGGTGGTTGAGGTATGCGATGAAGCAATTGATTGAAAATCAATTATTTTATGACTGATTTATTTTAATTGCACAATTAATCACTTGTTAATTATTGCACACTGCTCACTCCAAATCCGTCTACTTATGTTGTGTGGCGAGTATGTATGTTTGCACATATTTACTTCAAAAGTGCATTTGTACACATCAACTAAGGATCATTTTTACATATTTATACTTCCGGTCAAAAGTTTTAGAGCACCCCCATTTTTCCAGTTTTTACTGAAATTTAAGCAGTTCAAGTCCAGTGAATAACCAGAAATGGTACAAAGCTAAGCAGTAAACTGCTAGAGGTTAAATAAAAAAGTTTAGGTTACGAAAAACTGAAAAATAATGTAAATTTCACAGTTGTTAAAAAAGACCCTTTTCAGAGAACAAGTAATGGGTTAGCAACTGCAGCTGTTCTGCAGCAATGGAAGTAAAGTAAGCCTTGAAAGTTGATGCAAACAATTCCTGCAGGTGTCCCAACTTTTGTTGATTAGTTACAAACCCTCTGTCTGTATAAAAGTAGTGTTGGAACAGACTGTGTTGCTACACCCTCTGAAGCATTATTTGGACAATATTGCACTGCAGGAAGTTGTGTATTGCTATCATAATGGCGAGAAAAAGATAATTAACAAAGGAAAACAGACAGACCATTATAACCCTTAAAAGTGTAGGTCTTTTGTTTGGAGCAATTGCAAAGGAAGCCAAGATGTCAGTGAGTACAGTTTCCTACGCCATCAAAAGGCACTTGGAAACTGGAGGAAACTGACAGGAAGAGGTCTGGCAGACCCAAAACCACAACACAATCAGAAGACAAGTTTCTGAGAGTCAACATATTGCATGATAGACGGCTCACAGGACAGCAGCTTCAAGCACAGCTTAACAATGGTCGAAGTAAGGAAGTCTCAGTTTCAACTGTGAAGAGAAGACTTTGAGCTGCAGGTTTGACAGGTCGAGTGGCAGTAAGAAAGCCATTGATAAGATGGCAAAATAAGAAAAAGAGGCTTGCCTGGGCCATGAAGCACCACCAGTGGACTACTGAAAACTGGAAGTAGGTCTTATGGACCGATGAATCAAAATTTGAAATCTTCAGTTCATCACGCAAGGTTTTTGTACGCTGTGAGTAAGCGAAATGATGGTTCCTCAGTGTGTGACACCAACTGTCAAACATCGAGGAGGAAGCGTGATGACCTGGGGCTCTTTTGCTGGCTCCAGAGTTGGTGACTTGCACAGTGTTCCTGGCACCCTGAACCAAAAGGGCGACCACAGCATTTTGCAGTGCCATGCAATACCCTCTGGTCTATGCCTAGTTGGTCAGGGGTTCATCCTACAGCAAGATAACGACCCAAAACATACCTCTATGCTTTGTCAGAACTACCTTAGAAGAAAGAACAAGACGGTAGGCTTCAAATCATGGAATGGCCAGCACAGTCTTCAGATTTAAACCCCATCGAGCTGGTTTGGGATGAACTGGACAGAAGGGTGAAAGCAAAGCAACCTCAAAGTGCAACACATTTGTGGGAACTTCTGCAACAGTGTTGGGAAGAACTTTCCGAACAATATTTGATTTACATTGTAGAAAGAATGCCACGTGTATATTCAGCTGTTATATCTGCAAAAGGTGGCTACTTTGAAGAGTCAAAAATTTAGATTAAATTTTGTTCAACAAAATGATTCCATGATTTCTTTTTTATCTGCAATTGTTTTCTTGTTCTATGTTTTAATTTCAGAGTACATTGAAACATTAAACTGCTTAAATTTCAGTAAAAACTGGGAAAATGGGGATGTTCTAAAACTTTTGAGCAGTCGTGTACCTCAGTATCATTTGTACACATTCACCTCAGAAGTACACCATTCTGTCCCAGTTCCATCTCCGCGTACTGCTCGGCGGCAATAGCTCCCCGGCAATGTCGTGCGCTGGACGATTTATTTATTTATTTGGCATGAGGGCGGTGTATTTTGAATGTACTGCTACTTGTTTTTTTTTACACTTTTCAGTGATCTTGTGAAATATTTTACAAAAAAAGTCCAGGTATCGTGTGCGTATGTTATCATGTATGAATATTGTGCTATCTCTGATTGTTTTTGTGCTGTGTTAGTCAGGCTGTAAAGTTGTTTATTTTGCAAAAGGATTAATAACTTGGAGGTCTGATGATCTTCCTTGTTCGCTTTCCTACATAGATCAGAGGCCGCTGTGAGGAACGCATCCTTTCACTTTCCCTAAAAGACTAAATGGTTGGGAAAACCTTGGGCAATAATCAATGGACTCCCCACTTGCTCGGCTCTGACCAAGGATATTTACTGTCTGAGACAAGTATTTAATGTTCAATCTTAGATACATTTTAAGGGAAAGATTGGAATATGGAGATTGACATGTTGGAGGTAAGGTGATAGAGCCAAACTTAGATAAGTAGAGGTACAACAAGGTGTATTAGCAATGGAAAAACGAAAGCCACAGTCATATTTGGATGGCTAAAGGCCTTGGCTTAATGGAGGTTAATGTTCATACTCGAGGAGGGGGTGAAGGGTGGGGGTTTAAATGCACTTCAATTCTTCAAGATGAAATACCAACAAGCATAATTAAATGCACTTCAAGTTAACCTTCAAATTTCAAACACTGAATGAGCTCCAAACAAATCAGGCAAACAATTTCATTAAATCAGGTTGAAAATCATCCAACTTGAGCAGAAAACTCAGATCTTTTTTCCTAACTATAGTTTTTATTTACCAAACCAATATTTCCTGATTCAAATTCATGTTTTGCAGCAATTATCTTTCTTAACATTCACACAGGAATGAGTCTGGACCACCTACACAGAGCATGCACATATGATGAGCACACAGGGGAAAAGAAAGTACTATAGCCTTTCATCCTTTCAGTAGTTCCTCAAAGTTGTTATTTTCCAAAAAGTATCTCTGAATATGTTTTACACTTCAGTCTCTGCATCCTGACCTCTCCCACGTTTTCAGGCTTCCACCTCCCCTTGTTCCTTCCCTTTTTCAGGCTCACACTTCTCCAGTTCTTTTCCTACTATTTCATTCATACCTCCATGTGGTGAAACGATTCATTTCATTGGCTGTCTTCTGTGAGCTACCAATGTGTCGACAGTTCAATGAGGTGGACTGGCTGGCCTGATTTGAAATATGCTCCCTTTTTTCCTTTCTTTCTCTTTATTTCTGCCTTTCTCTCCTTTTATTCCTCTCCATCTCTTTCTCTCTTTCTCTATCCCATGTATTGCTTCATGTCTCCATCTCTGCTGCCCAACATTTTGGCTATAGTACGCAGAAGCATGCGCTTCGGCAGGAGCAAGGAAGTATCTTGTATTACCTGTTTAATATTTTCCTCTGCAATAATTGTGTGGTTGATCACCTCCACGGGATAAATAAATTTGATAAATTTGATTTGATAACTGCAACGGATATTGCTGCTCATTTCTTGAGGCAACATGCTTGAGTAAGCTTGGCATTACAATCTTGTTTGTGACAATATCTAGCCATCAATTGGAGCCGGGGACATTTACTTTCACACCAGTATCGTGCATTTCCTCGTTTTATGAAGGGGAAATTTAGTTAACGAATCATCATTAGGAATGGAATAATGTAAACGTAACAGTGAAGATGACCGTAGGTAGTCCGTGGTAGATGTCAAAGATGCTGTCAGATACAGAAAATGTGGCTGGATAGTGATCACTGAAGTTTGCTAATTTAAATTTTTTCATGATTACTCGAGTTAAGAATGACCCCGACATGGTCCCATAAAGGTCTAAGTCGAATTTTAATGGTTGCAATCAATTTATTATATTGAAATAGTTCAAGACCAATATAGACCTCAATACCTTTGAAAATTTCGACTTTTGGGCTGTGGTCAGGCTCGGGCATGGCCGTTACTGAGTTACAGAAGGGTCATAACCCCAAAACGATGGTTGCAATCGATTTTTTTAATGCCAAAAAAACTCTATTGTAGACAACAAACTTGTCAATATTGGACAAATTTTGGATTTTTGATTTTTCGCATTGGCCACAACTACCCGTGTGTGCAAACATGGCCGCTGAAACTTGTCCTTGCACAGGAACCATGGTGACTTTTGTTTTGGTCACTACTGGAACCTAGTAGAAGGGTTTCCTGCAATATAATCCTGGTTACAAATTATTTCCCAGACCATCTGTAATTGTACCGAACTAGTAGGCCAGATGTTGTTTCTCCTCTCCCAAAAGTGGACATACAATTGTTGAAGACTTTATGGGGTGTTCTGAGGTTGCCTTCAGTCAGGTTTGCCTTACAGGAAGAGAAGGCAAGTTGTTTGAAGGAAACAACCTCACTGGAGGATTCAGTGTACCATGGGTGAGAGGATGGGGTTGATAACTCTAGATGAGATGGGATTAATATGTATATACGAGAGAGCAGCTTTCTGTGGAACAATTCACAGGCTGCTTTAATGTCAAGGGCAGCAGAGACCAGTCCTGAATTGAAATGGCTCCTTGTAGTCCCTGCCAGTCACCCTCAGTGAACTGCCAGACTCACCAGTGCTGAGACCACTCTCTGAAAATAGCGAAAGAGATGTTGACTCAGCTATTTGAGCAGAGGAAGAACAGGAGACATCAGCAGAAAAATTGGAAGGGAGGATTTGTCATTGTCAGAAATGCAGGTCTTGAAGTTATCAGATTGAGTCAGGCTTATGGAGTCACAGAAGTGCCATGGCTGGTGAAACAGGTACCAACACCCAGCCAATTGGCAGGGTGACAATTGGAATCACCATATACAAGCAAGAGAGAGTTGGGATGAGTGGTTAAAAGTTGGTCCATCTTGACTGAGAGAGAGAAACCGAGATGTAGATGGAGTCATCACTGTTTGGGGAATGATACAACTCACCGACAAACAAGAGGTGGGAGCAGAGGGGACGTCTCAATCAAAGGTACTTCTGGGGTTTTTGGTGTAAAAGCAGTACATGGACAGTGATTGATTTAATCATATGCAGCCTGTGGCTACTTGACTGCATCATTTTCTGGGGGCATGGCTGTGCCACTGATTAAATGCCCCCTGTTACCAGCACACTGGTACTTGTTTCGCCGACCTTGGAAGGATGGCAGGCTGAGTCAACCTACCTGGTATTAATTAAATGCCATGACAGGGGCTTGAACTCAAGACCCTATTATCTTAAGCCGGCCAACTTCACTGTTAAGCCAACACAGGGTTCACGCCTGTCAAACTGGAGGAGACAATAGGTAGGAAGAGACACAAAAGATTCTGATGTGCTGTGTGAGGAAGGATTCTGTAAAGCAGATCATGTGTGGTTTATGAGCAGTGGCCTGGATTGAGAGATCTATCAGGTTGGAGTGGAGGCCTTCGATGTTAGGGGTCCGCACTCTAAGGAGATAGGGAGGAGGTGCTGCTGGGGGAATGATTAGAGGTGTGGAGAAATGTGCAGAGGTTTGGGGGGGGGGTTGGGAAGGAGAGGGGTGGGAGAATGTGGAAAAGGGGTCGGGCAAGTTTGAAGCTGGGAAAGAGCACCGGGGGGGATGAAGTTCGAAGGGGGAAAAGTGTGAGGGAAACTGGGTGTGGTTGAAGTTGGGAAGGGCCGGTGGGGGAAAGTTGAGGGGGAATGATGAGCGTAGAACCTGGGAGTGGGTGGGTCAAGGTGGAAGACTGTAGGGGGCTGGTCGAGGGGGAAGATGGGAGTGGTGGGGCAAGGGGAAAGCATAAAGGGTGGACATGAGGTGCAGGGACACTGAATTGGAGAACGCAGATAAGGGGTGTGGTGGGAGGACATTGGCATGTCAGAAATGACGAGGGGGAAGGGACTGATATGGAGAGGTTTGACACCGTTAATGGACCTGAAGTGGAGTTGATGGTCATATTCCGGCAACATCTGCACCGTGGAGTTCTCATGATCCCCAATTCAAATGCACAAAGACAGGTATCACGAGAGGGGTTAAATGAGGAGTTCTTGAAAGAATGCAGGAAAGTCATGTTGTCAGTTATGGATGGACGGTCGATGGACAGAGTGTTTGTGAGTTTGACATGTTTGGGAAGGAAACTTTTTGAAGAAGAGGAGAAACAGATTGAGATGAAGAAGAAGAACTCATGGCAAGTTTCTGATGGAGAGATATGGAAAATGAAGAATTTTAAAATGCTACTAATAGCTTTTAAAACAAGAAGCAAATTATTTCAATTAGGAGGCACTGAAAATGGAATAGATAAAGAATGAATGAAGGAAATATCAAGAATGAGTTCATGATTTTTTTGGAGTTAAAATAAATTAATTTTTACTTTTTTGAAGCAAAGAGGGGGAAAGAAAATACAAAGTTGAGGAGTGTGAAAGGACAAATCTTAGCATAAAGAAAAGTTGAATGAGGCCTGTGTCAGTTCAGAGAAAAAAAATGGGCACACCGACTTGCTGAGGCTTTTGGGATATAATAGGCCAAACACTCACAAGGTCACACATTCGTTAATACACCCCAACAATGCATTGTTAAGACATGGAAATTAGATGAAAACAATTAACAAACACAGGGATGAAATGAAAACAGAAAGATTTGATGGATTCGGTCCAGAAAACTCAGCTTTGATGAACTGCAAGGAGGGATGTATGAATCAGCGTCCAACATACTCGGACCTGGAACCGAAAATGAAGAACAAACTAAAGTCTGTTCATCATCTCCTATGAAGCTTCTCGTTTGCATTATTGCTTGGTTGGGTGGGGGGGGGGTAGGGGAGGGGTGTAGATAAGATAAGACACCCAGTTTAATGTGCATCCGAGGGATGGCACACCCATTCAGGCCTCACCCTGCCTGTAAAACATCGGGATGACAGTTTATTGTTGTAGTCGAACGGCTTAGAAGCGAATGTGCAAACCTCTAAGTCATCCTATCAGCCCTGCATATTTGATAAAATGTCTGTGATTATTCTGCTGTGCAAGTTCCAAGATCAACTACAGAATTGAGGAATAAAGGAAGATTTTGAATTGATTTGATCAATTATGTCAACCCATCCTTGCTCACCCCATTAACAAATCTAACGGAGCGAGCTCACATTTGCGCAGTTTCACGAAGATGGATTCAATGATGAGTGCGGTGATAGTTGAGTGCTGGCAGAAGTAAAACAAAGCCGAAAGCTGTAACTATATGAAGAAAAGGTGAAAATAGTTGCACAACTTGTGGCTATAATGATTAAAGCACAATGTTAAAAAAACACATGATGTATTTGTGGAGGGATGTTGAGAGCCGATGACTTTGCATCGCGTCGTGACCTCTTTCTTGTTTTGTGGGAGACTGGAGAAACACATGCTTGATTTGTTGAACTGCTTTGTTGATTGGAACCGCATGCTGTTCCAATCACACCATGCTGATTGGGACAGAACAGAAATGAAAGTTCCATGACCCTAAAACTTTGAGTTTCTTTGAGAAATGTGTGTTCTTGGGTCTTCTGCCTTTACTTTAATCAATTGCATTATAGTTGCTTTTTCACATGTGTGTCCATTAAAAGTAGCTTTCCAATCCCAAATTTTGAATACAGGACAATCTGTAGACACAAAGAGAAAAATCCTATTTCCATTGGAAAAACTTTTTGTTTCGCCAAACACAAAGAAATGTTGGTGAGAACAATGAATGATACCTGCTGGCCACAGGTGAGACATGTAATCAGAGTGAGAGGAATTGTTCAGTAAAATGAAATATCAATTGCGTAAAAGGATTCCAAGACTAAGGATGAAGCACATTGGAGAGGCCCACAATGGCTATTGTTGTCACTTACAACTAGCAGGTCTTCTTAAAGTTTCCTTCGCCTAATCGCTCATTTAATCTCCAACGCATTTTAACATCTTAATTGATGAAGGCAAGGGTAGTACCTCATTTTGTGTTAATGTTATAAACCATGTTTATTCTTACTAAAAATATATATTTATCTGCGATTTTAGGAAATATCTGCAGTATCAACAGAGGAATTCAAATAGTTTCTTTTGCAAATTCACAATCAACTTCGGTCGGCTGAGAATTGCTCTGTCGGTCGGCATAGAACGGAAAACAGATGTTTAAGGTCAATGGCCTGAAGAGCATTAGCAATTCCCCAGAAGTTGTATAATAGGCTGCCTTGCAAACAGTTCCTTAATCTGTACAACTTCTTCTGCCCGGAACCCCCAAAAAAGGCAAAATAATTTGAGGTTCGAAGAGGTCAAAATGTCTGCTGAATCTAATTGTCAGCAAAAGAACAATCAGTCTTCGGCCTTTTGGGGAAGACATTTCGACTTTAACATTGAATGTTCTGCATTTTGAGATTTTCTTTCAAACAAAAACCAATATAAATGTGTAGATATCTATAATAACAAATGTCAGTGTGTCAATCAGTCGGTCTGTGTGTGTGTGTGTGTGTCTCCTCCATAACTCCAAAGCCATGAAACCAAGCGGCCTGAAACTTTGTATGCTTACTAAGGAAACTCCGAGGGAGTGCATGGATGAAAATTGGGTGTTTGGTTAAATTTAAACACCCCTTTTGAAGATAATTAACGGCCTTATTTAATTATCCTTTATCAAGGCTTATCCTTGGTCACCTCGCTGGGGTCTTAATTAACCTCCGCCATCGAAGATGGTTGGAGGATACTGTTTTCACCCCTGTCTATTTGTTTGTTACTTACGAAATCTTTAGATTCTTTAGATTTCGTAAGTATATTGATGACTTCCGTCATCTGTTTGTGTGTTTGTTTGTAGGCAAAATAACTCAATAACGGAAGAAGCTACCAATGTCAAATTAGACCACGTGATTCAGGAGGGTGATGGCTAGTGCTGATTAGATTTTGGTCAAAATCGGTCAAAGGTCAAGGTCACAGTGAGGTCAAAAATTCAATTTTTGATGGTAGAAACTTCTGGTTTGCGTCACTACCTTCTCCAGAGACAGCTTTTATTAGACAAAGGCAGAGGTCAAGTTGACAATTTCGTAAGTACCAGTCTATGACTGCTTGTTTGTTTGTTTGTGTGTTTTTTACTTAAGAAATCGAAAGATTTCGAAAGTATATTGATGCCTTCCGTTTCTGTTTGTTTGTTTGTTTGTTTGGAGGCACGATAACTCGAGAACGGAAGAAGCTACCAATGTCAAATTACACCACGTGATTCAGAGGGTGATGCCGAGCGCTGATTAGATTTTGGTCGAAATCGGTCAAAGGTCAAGGTCACAGTGAGGTCAAATATCCAATTTTTGATGGTTTGGTACAGATAACTCGAGAACGGAAGAAGCTACCAATGTCAAATTACACCACGTGATTCAGGAGGGTGATGGCTAGTGCTGATTATATTTTGGTCAAAGGTCAAGATCACAGTGAGCTCAAACATCCAAAAAATGATAACTCGAGAACGGCAGAAGCTATCAATGTCAAATTACACCACGTGATTCAGGGGGGTGGTGGCTAGCACTGATTAGATTTTGGTCAAAATCGGTCAAAGGTCACGGTGAGGTCAAACATCCAAAACATTCAATTTTTGATGGTTTGGTACAGAATCATTGTAGAAACTTATTATATAGTTCGCGTCGCTACTTTCTCGAGAGACAGCTTTTATGAGACAAGGTCAGAGGTCAAGTTGACGATTTCGTAAGTACCAGTCTATGACTTTGTTTGTTTGTTTGTTTGTAGGCACGATAACTCAAGAACGGAAGAAGCTACCAATGTCAAATTACACCACTTGATTCAGGACGGTGATGGCTAGTGCTGATTAGATTTTGGTCAAAATCGGTCAAAGGTCAAGGTCACAGTGAGGTCAAATATTCGATTTTTGATGGTTTGGTACAGATAACTTGAGAATGGAAGAAGCTACCAATGTCAAATTAAACCCCGTGATTCAGGAGGGTGGTGGCTCGCGCTGATTCGATTTTGGTCAAAATCGGTCAAAGGTCAAGGTCACAGTGAGGTCAAACATCCAAAACATTCGATTTTTGATGGTTTGGTACAGAATCATCGTTGAAACTTCTGGTTTGCGTCGCGACCTTCTCTAGAGACAGCTTTTATTGGACAAGGTCAGAGGTCAAGTGGACGTTTTCGGAAGTACCAGTCTATGACTGCTTGTTTGTTTGTTTGTGAACAGTATTACGGAAAAACTCCTGGACGGATTTTGACGAAACTTGGTGGGGGATTAGGTATGGGCCAAGGATCATGCCATTAGATTTTGGACTTGGTCCAAAGTCCAATTTGGCCACTATGGCGGCCATTTTGAAAAAATATTTGAATTTTTGTTTTTGCATTTCTACATGTTTTAAGTGATTTCCAACCCAAAAAAAAATTTTTAGAGAAAAAACAAACAAAATTTTGCAACGTTTTTCAAAAAAATTTCGATTTTATTTGAAAAATATTAAATTTTTTTTTTGCATTTCTACATGTTTTAAGTGATTTCCAACCCCCCCCCCAAAAAAAATTGTTAGAGAAAAAAAAATTTGCACCTTTTTTTTACAAAAAAATTTCGATGTTTTTTTTCTTGGCATTTCTACATGCGCGTCGATCTAGTTTAGTTTATTCAATCGTGGTTCAGTCGAGTCTGATCCGTTTTGACCTGCAATGAATAGGATATCAGGTTCACTTAAGTGACCCAGCAGTTTTGGCGGCGGAGGTTTTGCACTCTACCGAGTGCTCCCCCTCTAGTTCGCTATTTTTTGACCCGCTCAATAATGCCTTGACTTGGAACAGGCCGCAACGGTTTCTTAACAATAAAGTTTTTTTTTCTTTCTTCACTTTCCTCACTCGAATCATCGGATGCATGATCATCATAGCTACGAATTGCTGGATACATTGTAATACTTATAAACACCCGGAGATGCCAGCGTTGGTGGCTTTACTTCATTTCTGCACATGCCATAACCAATAGACAAGTTGTGTCTGCTCAATATAACACAATGCCAGCTCCTGCTATATCATTCACAGCTCACGAGACATCAACTAATGCCTCACACACAACCTTCGTATCGTCATCCTTCTCCAATGCTGCATGTCACGTTTGCACATCGATCCCCACTGTGTTAATGTGCCCCGCTATGAGATCGTAGGTCACAAACCCGGCTCTGGTTATGATCGTTCGTTATCCCACAGTGTAGACTGACCTTACATCACCATCCAGTGGGATTACAACCGACAACAAATTGGCTTATTACTCACCAAGTCCAATGCACACCCATGCTGTACCCGCATTTGCTGTGAGAACGTGCAACAACATTACCAGTGTCTAGCCATTCACTATTGGGTCGAGAAGTCAAGCCATCAATCATGCCAACAGTGATGCCTGCCTTGCAGGACTGTGTAAACTATTTGTCTCGTCGAGATCGTTTCTCATAAGATTTCTGTGTTTTACGATAAGCCTGAGAAATTCAGGACGTGGCGTGCTGCCTTCCAGAGCATCATCAGAGGAGTACCGCTCGCATCCGAAGAGCAGCTTAACCTCATGGTTCAACAAATGGCTGATTGTTCAGAATCCAAAGCACTTGTAGAGCGTCTTATAAGCAAGTCTACATTTCTAACCCTGATGTCGGTTTAGAGCAGGTCTGGAATCACCCTCAATAAAGATTCGGCAGCGATGAAGCAGTTACACAATCATTGCTATACAAGCAGGAACATTTACCTCAAGTCTTTACTCATGAACGCAAAACTTTGCAGAAGTTTGGCAATGCCATCGAGGAAATAGAGGCCACCAAAAACGATGGTTCCCTTCCTGGACTTGCAACTTTGGATACATCTGTTCCGCAAACCAATCATAGCAAGGCTTCCACCTGACCTCATGGATCGTTGGAGGAGGGAGGTCTTCAAGTATAAAGAAACTCACAATGTCACCTTTCTGCCATTTTCAATGCTCTCGTCTTTCATTCGGCACAATGCGAAGGTTCAAAATGACTTCAGTCTGATGGTTTCCTTGGGATGTGACGACAGATCACGTTCTTCGGCTACTAAGGTGAAAGCTCCACTCACTACGATGAACAGAATGTCTGCCTTCACATGTGACACTCGTCCAAGGGTCAGAGTAAGCAAGACTGGAGTCACGGGTGAATTGCTGCCACAGATTGTTGAGCAACCGACTGCAGCAGTCACCTCACCTTCTGAAAATCAACTCACGTCGTAGAATGGAAGATCCGCAACAATTCTACCCTATTCCCAGGACCAAGCATCCTCTTGTGCATTGCAGAATATTCAAATCAAAAACATTGCAATCCAGACTCATCCTTCTTAACCAATGGGATATGTGCACCAGATGTGCTCTGTCAACTAGCCATTCAGCCAAGGAGTGCCAAGTAAAATTAGATTATTGTCAGTGCGACAGCACCCGTCATTGCTCAGCACTTCATCACACCAGTTGTGCTGCCCTCAACAAACTAGCAGGAAGACTATTTATGAGGGACTCTTCAAACCCTGAGAGAGTGCTGGATGGGCTTCAAAAGCATAGCGAGAAGTTACACTCTGTGATTAACAGGTGTGCGGACATTTGTGGTAGTAATGGATCCAGAGGAAGGTCTTATTCCAAAACTTTTTTGAAGATATTCATCGCTGCTAGTCCTGAAAACTTTCTGAAAACTTATGCTGTGTTGCATGACCAGTCAAATTGGTCTCTGGGCCATAGTGAACTCTTTGACTACTTCAACGTGTCAAATAATCTCATCCTCTTTTGACTCAAAACCTGCTCTGGAACTATGGCAACTAGTGGTATGTGTGTCAGGAATCTAGTCATCGAATATTTTGATGGGATCATCTACCTGCCACTTCTGGTGCTAACCGAATGTAATGCTATTTCTTGTAATTCCTCCAAGATTCAAACACTGGAGATTGCAAGGCTCCACTCACATATGCGTCCTATCGCTGAAATGTTTCCCGAACCTGACCCAGAAGCGACCATCTTTCTGCTTAAGGTCAGAGAATCTCGGATTGGACCGCCTTATGCTCCATGAGCAGAGCGTATGGACCTTGGATGGGTGATAATTCGTGATATATGTCTGGAAGGCATTAATAGTCCTGAGTGAGTGGAGGCCTATCATATCCACATTCTCAACAATGGAAGATCATCAGTCCTAATTGTACGAATTCAGGTCTTCGCCATGTCCTAATTGTGTAACTGTCAAGGATGTCATCCTGCCACATCATCACGTACCTTCAGGTCAGCTCTTCGGGAGATCCTGCAACCACAGAGCCTACAACGACGGGGTCAGTAGCGACGTCTTTAAGCGAACAAGGAATGATGACAAGCTGGGGTGTTCCATAGAAGACAACCATTTACTCACGATAATGGAGGAGGGATTCATCAGTTATGACAATGGCAATTGGGTGGCTCCGTTACCCTTCAGAGACGATGTAAAACTTCCAGACAATCAACCCCTTGCAATCAACCGGTTAAAGTCCCTTTGCAAACTTCTGGATAAGAAACCAGCCCTTAAACAGCAGTAGGTGGACTTCATGGATAAACTCTTTTTCAAAGGACATGCTGAGCCTCTTGAACCAGTAACAGAGGCAAAACGACTGTGATGGTATCTTCCTCATTTTGCTGCTCATCCACACAAACCTGAAAATATTTGGATGGTGTTAGATGGCAGTGTGACTGATCATGATGTTTCGCTAAATAAGGTACTATTTCCTGGTCCAGACCTCGTCAATAGTCTCTTCGAGCTATTAGTACTCTTCATTGAGGAACCCATCGCCAGCATGGCTGATGTAGGGCAAAGGATCCATATGAGTACATCACCTTCTCAATTAAACTACGTGGCAATCAACATTAACAGGGCAGACCTGGCCACTAGCTCCATAAAAGCCTATAACCTGATGGAGTCATTATGGCTATCTGGGACAAGATTTCTCTGGGATTCTGAACTGCCCATTAATCCCGCTTTGCCTGCTGAAGAGTTGGTTACTGATCCCGACTTTTGTTCTGTAGCCATAGCAGCTGCCAAGTATGAACATTCATTGGGAACACAACGTTTCACACATTTGTCGAAGTGGAAGTTCAAACCCCACCACACTTCACATATGGGTGGAGTGTGGGAACCAATGATCGGTGCTTGTCATGGAAGCCTCGATGCGATTTTCTTGGAGACAAAAGCTTCTCGACCCCACAAACTCCTCACTATCTTTCTGGCATAGGTATGTGCTATTATCAACACTCATCCACTTGTACCAGTGTTTACAGATCCAGACGTGCCAGAAATATTGACCCCAGCAACATAACTTACCATGAAGACGATTCCTCTTCATGCACCACCAGGAAATTTCAGTCATGCTACAGCCATCTTTGGCTATCAATGGAGACATGTACAGCATTTGGGGAATACCTTCTGGTTAAGATAGCGCAAAGAATATCTTCCAATCCTGCAGCCCCATACATGGTGGAAAGTCAAGAAAAGCATCCGTTGTGTCAGTGATACCATTCTGCTGAAGGCGGAGGTGCACAGTAACGACTGGCCCCCTGGACGTGTGATTGAGATATTGCCCAGCGCAGATGGTTGGGTTAGAAAGGTGTGAATCCACACCATGAAGGACAGCAAACCCCATTTCTACCTGTGACACGTAGCAGGTCGTACTGCTTATACCAGCATAGGGAGAGTGAATTCCTTCATTGTGTTCTATTGATTGTTAATTTTATATTCTAATGTTAGTTTCCCCTATGTCCTGATCTATCAGCCATAGTGTGGTCCAAGAATTTAGTGACTGTATATGATGTATTACATTGTCAGTATTTAATTTTTGACAAATGTTCAACATTTTTGATCATGTCCAATAACAATTTGACAATGTTTCGAGCCAAGGTGGCAACCCCAGTTCTCGTGTTCACATAATTCTCTTTGCTCAATCAATTGTCGTGGTTTATATAAAAACCAGGTGAGGGGTGTGATGTAACCAAGTTTGAATGTAAAATGTATATTCATGCTCTGCCCATATTTTGCCTCATGCATATTTATGATCCGCCTATATGTCGCGTCATCTCTGCTGGGTGCGGGAAGACTGGCGTGGCCCTGTCTGGCGGGACGTGTGGTTGTATCTGGAAAAGGCACGGTTTTTACCATCACATTTGGAGTGTTTTAAATTGAAGAAAAAAGTGATTTAAACCTGGAAGTGTTGGTAAACTGCCTGGAACATTCTTTATTCAAAGAATCTGGAAATGTTGGTCATTTCAGGATACTCACCACTTCAGTTTGCAGTCATATGATTGGCATGATGCAGTAAGTAGACTTACCTGACGTTTTAGTTCTTTGAATGTATAAATATAATTATGCAAATGTTTGGAATTAGAATTGCTCTTAAATAATAAATAAAGGCAGAGAGCAGAAAAATGTTGCCAAGATGCCTTGTTCGACACAATACTCCCACGTTGGTCTCGCAATGCTTTTTGTACAGTGGCCAGAAAATTGCAGCCATAAATTTGAAGCTTACATGATGGCTCTGACACTTCTCAGCGTAATCAGACAGGCTGGGAGCCTGCAGCTCCTATGGCAATTTTTGCTATCAATTATTTGGTGCAACAGCCTCTGTCAGTGCAACGATGTCATGTGAAACTCTTCACTGGTTAATTTTTTTTTTTCTTTTATTTACCTCTGTGCTCCAGAACCTCCGTCTTTAAACATCTTCACATTTATAAACCTCTGCAAATGACAATTCACAGTCAAAATTTTTTGCTTGAATATCTTGATGAAACACGTTGACAGTCGAACATCTACATATGAACACTTTAATGGATGAACACCACTATAATTAAACACTTTCAGGGCCAACATCTGAAGTCCAATAGCTCTAAAGTCTGACACCTCTATCTTTTCATAATTCGGCACTTCAACCTCATTGTGGTTCAAAGCATCCATACTTTGTAACTCCTTGTGTCAACATCGTTGAGGTTTCATGCCTCATTCCTACATTTTTAGGGGAAGGTTGGGTTGGTGTATCACTTTCACAGTTGACCACTTCCGTGTGATCTTTGTAGTTGTAGAATTGCAAGATACTGTATTTTCTTGAAATGGAACTGATGAAAATGGTTTTATTTTAATGATTTAAAGGTGGAAAAGGTGACATTGCAATTTCACTTGAAGCTTTATAATTATTATGATGATATTGTGTTTCATAAGGTCATTTTTATGGTGGTTAGGGTCACAAGGTCGAAAGTCTAAATTGTGCATTGTTGAGACTTCGAACATAGTGACAACACATGCAATGCAAAAAGTGTGTGGAATTAATCCAACTAAAAAAAGGCAATATCTGAGTATCTGCATGTCTGTTCCTTATATAGTCAAAAACGTTCTGATGGACCTCCACCAAATTTTGCACTGGGATATGCAGTGGTAGGTCATGGCCATTTAAGAATTCACCACCTCTACCTCCTCCCCCCCCCCACCCCCGTGACTGGGGAATGGCCTACGATTTTTGCCTCGCCACATGGAACAGTGCAATAGGTTGAACCACTGATCCCTGCTGGAGAGAGGGGGAATTGTGGGTAGGAAACGATGCCAATTCTGAAAACAAATCCTCTCGCTCTTGGAGTGAGTGAGTGTTCGTACTGGTATTCTGGTTTTCTGCTCGGAGGCAGGTTGAGTACTCCCGAAACAGTTTCTTGGCAAGGGTTACACTGGGTGGTTTGCTGTTACCGTCCCAGCAGTAGTTATGGCCGGAATTTGGAATTTGGCCATGGTGCCGGCGATATGTCATCTACTTTTCGCAAAGGGCACCGTGGGAACTTTAACATCCACCAACTAATGCTGACAGAGTGGACGCACAGTTTAACGTCCATCCGAGAGGACGGCACACACACTGATGAATCAACCTGCCTGTGAAACACCAGGAATACAGTTTTTCGCTTGGTCGAGATTCAAACTCAGGTTAGATGGCTTGGAGGTGAGTGTTTGTACCTCGAGGCCATCGTAGCAACCTGGAGTGGGTATCATCAGTTTAAAAAAAAAAGTACTGATGTGCTCGGGTGTGGCTCGGGGCATCGGGGAAGCAAGGTGAGTGTTTTTGGTGAGTATAATGAGTCATTTATTTTTCACCTTCAAGCCACATTACTTATCTGGATGTTTTCCCATTGATTTTGATGCGGACGTTTGTTTAGCTTCACCATATGTGTGTAGGATAGAATGCTCTTTTTTTTCCATTATTTCAAGATCAACGATGCTGTTTTACATTCCTGGAAAGATCTGATTTGCCACAAAATAAAATTAAAAATTGTAAAGATTTCACCATATTCACGCATCATTTGCTCCATCTGCCAAGCTGCAGCGAAGCCGCAGCACCGAGCCTACTTGGTGTGCTGGGTCACGCCACCATTCCACAATGCATCTTGACTTTGTTCATCTTTTCACCGCCTCACGAATACACGGCTGCCATGTCTGCGTGGGGTGGGGGGGGAGGTGAATGGAGCAACATGAAGATGGATTTGTTTGATTTGTTTTAATGAGATAACACAACCACTGCGTGCGACTGTGGTTTATTAATGGTTGGACGAAATTTCGTTTTTGAATTCACGGTGCATAGTGCCATCGGCAAAATATGCATTCAAAACAAATTGGGATTGCTGAAATCACGGTTTTGTAAATGCATATTTGAAATGAACGTGCTGATGCATATATTTTATTAATTTTCAAAGTGAGGATTACTTGTTAATGGCTCGTGTTCCAAATTTTGTGTAGTGTGAATGTTGTAATGTGCTTCGTTTCAAGTGAATATTGTTTTTTTTTGTTTTGTTTGTTTTTTTACATCTAAAGGTTTGCAGACTAAATTTAACAATACCAAAGATATTTTTTATGGAATTCAAACTACCATCATTACAAATAACAAAGAGCAGTAGCTCATGGAATGTTCATTCTGTTTTTCATGATGGTCTTGAAGGACCACCATAAGCAATGACCTCACATCGGGTGAGGGCTCAAGTCCTGCTTACCTGATATACATGATGCAGGTTGTGTGAATGAAGAGAGCAAAGGATGCAAAGATCTTGCTGGAATTATTCTTCATATCAACTTCTCGTTCATCGATGTCCTTAGAGGATTTTTAACTGCAGGAGAGCATGGTGGGGTTTGACCGTGATGCCAGTAATGCCCATTTGGATGAAAATAGGGGTGAATTACAGCCGAAGACTGCAATGTACTCAGTTGATTCCTCCTTGAAAATGACAGGCAATTATCCTTGAGCAAATAAGACAATCACGTGACATTTGCTGGAAAAGCCAACATACAGTGAAAATGAATCCCTGGTGTTTTTCAGGATTATGAGAATACTATAGATGGGGATGGTGAACAAGATGACACACCAGTCACACCATGAAATGGACTGTCACAGATCCACTCCTCACCCCCCCCCCCCCGAGAAAAAATATCAGGAGGAGATAATCTGTGCCAACGTTCCACAGCATCACTCTTATTTATTTTATAGAGGTTGAGGTTTATGGAAAAGTTGAAAAAGAGTAATTATTCAGCCTTGACAGCGACACTGACCTGTGGAGACTTGACCTTGATGATGAGACTCAACCCTTTTGACCTCCACTCTATTTCTGATTCATGGTATGTCTGCTTTATGGAGCTCAAGAATCGAGACTCGATCCTTCAGAAGTCCCAGTACTCCTCTCAGACATTCATCAGACTGAAGCTGATGGAACTTTCATGAAAACCAGATCATTTGACCATGTGCTTGTTTATGGTCGCTGGAGGATGATCCAGAACTGCAGAGTCGACCTGAGTGCTCAGTTCCTCAATACCGACCACAGGCTTGAGGTAGCATCTCTGAAGTTGCAGCTTAAATCCGGGAGAATGGTACCATCCCAGCCGAGGCTGGATGTTGGCAAGCTCAAGGATGAGAGGGTTGCTGAAGAGTTTGCAAACAGGCTGATTGGGGATTGAGGGGGTGGGATCTGGGTGCTTTGGGGAATCCTGAAGAGTTGTGGAGTGCCTTCAAGACCACCATCCTTGATGTTGCCGGTGGATGTCTTGAAACTGTCACCATCGGGATGTCACCATGGCTGGTGGATGTCACCATCTGAGGAAGAAGAATTTTATCTCTCAAGGGACACTGGATACCATTGACCAGATTCACAGGGCTCGGCTTAAATTCAGAGCTGAGATGTTCAGGAAGTTGAGCTGTAAAACTGTACGTGCGCTGAGGGTGGACAAGGAGGCCTATGTGCAAGGATCTGAGAGGTGGTAGAGCATCACCTGTGGTCAAGTGATTCTCATTCTGCTTACAGGGGAATTCGCACATTGCATTCCTCCAAGCCTGTCCCTCGGTGTACTGCAGTTAGAGTGGAGGGTGGTGGGCTCTTGACAGAGGAGTCTGAAGTGAAGGCCTGCTGGGCTGGTTACTTTGATCCACCAGCTTTTTGAGTTGGATGTCAGGGTAGTGACTATCCCTTTTGCTGACTCTCCAATCAACTGTGGTCCACCTTGTTTGTGGAAACACGGGTTGTGGTGAGCCGGTTGAAATGGGGTAAAGCTCCTGGGATCTGTGGCATCCAAACTGAACTTCTCAAGGCTGATGGAAATGCTGTACTCGTGTCGTTGCATTCAGTTCTGTGCTCTGCCTGGAACACAGGCATAATCCTAACTGACTGGAAGAAGGGCCTTCTTGTCCCTCTCTGGAAAGGGAAGGGTGATCACCAGGACTGCAACAACTACCGAGGGGTGATGCTGCTCTCAGTGCCGGGCAAGGTCTTTGCTCAGATAATTCTTGATAGGGTTCGCCACCATCTGCTTGAGCACCAGCGCCCAGAGCAGTCAGGCTTTACACCAAAGAGGTCAACGATTGACCGTATCTTTGCTCTTCGGGTCCTCACTGAATGCGGATGAGAGTTTCGTCAGAGGCTGCTTGCTGCCTATGTTGATCTCTGTAAAGTGTTTTATTCAGTGAATCGGGATTCCCTCTGGAGGATTCTTGGTCTTCGTGGGGTGACACCAAATTGAATCATTCTGATGTCTGAACTATACTCTGGAACTGAGAGTGCTGTGAGATCTGGTGGTACCATTTCCAACTTAATTCCAGTTGTTACTGGAGTTTGTCAGGGATGTGTATTGTGTACTGGCCCCCACACTTTTCAGTGCCTATATGGACGAGGTTTCCAGATGATGTTGGAGAGATCAAGCTGTGGTGCATCGTTTGGGAATATCAAAATTTCTGATCTTGATTTCGCAGATGATGCAGCCATCTTTGAGAACTCTCTGGATATCCTTTTGGGGGCCCTCGAGGTGCTAAATGAGGAGTCAGAGCCACTGAGATTACGGGTTTCTTGGGTCAAAACTAAGATCCAGGCTTTCACTGACATCTTGGATGGTGCTGTCCTGTCTGTACCTGTTTGTGGTGAGGATGTTGAGGTCATGGAGAGATTCACTTGCCTTGGCAGTGATATTCATGTCTCTGCTGGCTGTGAGCCAGAGGTCCATAGATGTCTGAGTCGGGCCTGGGGAGTCATGGATTCACTGGATCATAGGGTGTGGTGCTGTTTGTACCTGTGCAGGAGGATGAAAGTCTGAGTTTTCAGGTCCTTGGTGCTTCTAGTCTTGCTTGATGGATGTGAAACTTGGGCTCTGACCAGGCATCTGAGACGGAGACCTAATTCCTTTGGTACTCGGTCTCTTCGGAGAATCTTTACCTATCCCTGGTTGGACGTTGTGTCCAAGGAGCGGTTTCTGAAAGAGACTCAAATGAGATTTGTTACCTGCATAGTCTGTGCATGTCAGCAGTAGCTGCATAGACATGTGGCTCGTTTTCCTGACGCTGACCCTGCTCACTAGATTCTCTCAGTAAGGGAGCCTTGTGAGTGGAGGAGGCCAATGGGCCGACCACATGCCTCGTGGTTGCAGCAGGTTGATCTGCATCTCAAGGAGATGGGGATGGGCCAGGCATCTGCCTGGCGGATGGCCAGATGGAGGCCCCTGGAGTACCGGCAGAAATTGGACGCAGCGATGCACTGCTCTGGTGCATGCTCCCATACCTGACCTGACCTGACCTTTTTAATCAAAAATAAAGGTTTCATTGGACTGCAGAAATCGGCACAACATGCATATGTTCATTTAGCACATGTATACATAACAATTACCAGGAAATAGGGCTGACAAGATGGTCAAGAGTAGACACACACTTACCTCCAAGCTGTCTTATCTGGGTTCATGAATCTGGACTCAGCTATAAACTGTCATTTAGTTGTTTAACAGGCAGGGTGATTCATCAATGTGTGTGTCATCTCTTGGATGGACGTTAAACTGGGTGTCGTGTCTGCCAGCATTTGTAGATAGACGCTAAAGATCCCATGGTGTCCTTCTTAAAGAGTAAGGGAGCTATCGCTGGCATGAGGAACAGATTCTAAATTTCTGCCCTTACCAGCAGAAGGCTGCTCAAGTCGACTCGGCACAGCCATGCCCTCAGCCAATGATGCTGCCCCACAGCTTTGTTCGACATACGAATGAAGAGGAAGACCAGGAAATGTCTGCCGATTACACCATTCCAAACCAAAAAAAAAAACCGTTTCACTTTATGGTTTGACCTTGTCTTCTCTGCAACAAGAGGATTGGAATGAGCATATCCATTGAAACCGAATGAGCATATCCATTGAAATCAGTTCATTGAAACTATACCTGTAGCCGCTACGGAATGTGTTCACACACGACTTCAGCCTTTTTAGTTGTGTCCATGGAATGACACCTCAAAGGAGGCCGTTTCCTTCCAGAGTTGTTGCTTGGCTTGCCCTGACAAGTAACTGTCACAGTCCAAATAGAATTCCGGTTTGGGGATTTTTGCACGTGTTGGTGAAAATCTGAGCTCCTCATTTCCACCTCATAAAGCTCAGTTTTCTGAACCAGATTTGTCATGTTTTTATATTGTTGGGTCTTCGTCTTGGTGCTTCAGTTGTATACAGTGCAATATTTCATGTTAGTTTGTTCATTGTTTGTGCTATTTGTTTCGTTCGTTTCATAATGTTCAAAACCTGACAATGCCTTTCCTCAGATAGAAAGTGTATCTTGCTTCTATGCTGGGTATATTCCCAGGGTATTTTGCTTCTATATCCTATTTCCTTTCCTCGCTTCAAAAAAAATCAAGAAACGAACAAAAAAATTTTTTCACCCGACAACGATTCTCATTTCAACTTGAATTTCCTTCTGCTTCTGGTTCTCCAGCCCCTCCTTCTTTTCTCCAAACTGAATCTACATTAAATATAAATGCTTCTTCTTCCTTTAAAAGCATTGAAAATCATTTAACTTCTGGACTTGGTGATTACTAATTTTCCCACAAATGTTTCCTACTCTTCCCCTGCTACAATTAGTTCATCTGATCACATGATTGTGAAAGTCAACATCTCTGGATATTCTGCGAGATCTGCCTCAATGCTGGCAAGTCTGGCATTTAACTCAGGCAGATTATCAAGGACTGCAAGTCGCCATCTCTCTTCAGGACTGGTCTCCCATTCCTGCACCCTCTGATGTTAACGCAGCCTGGGAATTCTTCCACAAAAACCTGCTCTCTCTCTCTCTCTCTCTCTCTCTCTCTCTCTCTCTCTCTCTCTCTCTCTCTCTCTCTCTCTCTCTCTCTCTCTCTCTCTCTCTCTCTCTCTCTCTCTCTCTCTCTTTCATGCACAGATTCATCCCATCTCATCTGCAATTACTCTACCCTTCTTACAGCTCACGGTACACTAAATTCTATGGTGAGGTAGTTGCTCTGAAACAACTTGCCTTCTCTTTCTGGAAGGCTAATCTGATCGAAGACAATCTCAGTGCATTCCAAAATGTCCGCAACACTGTGTGTCCACTCTCAGAAGAGCCAGAAAACAATACCTCTCCAACCTTGAGTGAATTTTCAAACTTGTCTCCCGCCTCTAAAACTTGGTGGTGCCAGGTTAAGCCTATCTCTGGTGTATGCTCCCCCTCCATTCCTTCTTTCTCTTCAAATGGCACTGCCAGCTCTGCTGGTGAGAAGGCTGAATACCTCAATTATGTGTTTGCTTCCAAATCTTGTATCTCCAACATCTCACCCTCAGTACCCATCCATCCATGTCCTACCCAACTGCTCCTGGAGTCTGTGTGTTTTTGCATCTGAAAAGGTTATTTCAACCCTCGACTCTGACTCTGCGACTGGACTGGATGACATCAGCTCATGTGTCCTAAAAACCTGCTCTGCTGTTCTTGCACATCCTCCCTCTGCCCTTTTCACCATATTATTTACCCGAGGTTATCTTGCATCTGCTTGGAAATCCAACATCACTGCACTACATAAAAAGGGAGAAAAATTGATCCCTTAATGATAGACCTATTAGTTTACTTCCAATCACCAGCAAGGTTATGTAATTAGTCATCGCAGTTGATATGATATCCTTCCTTTTCTCCAACAACCTCATCTCAGATCACCAATTTGGTTTAAGACCAGGTCACTCCACTTTGGACATGCTGCTTCGATTCACCCAACAATGGATGGAGGCCCTCAATGTCAGACATGAGATCAGGGCCGTCTCTCGAGACAGATTTTGTGCTTTTGATACAGTCTGGCATCCTGACTTATCCTGCAAACTCGTTGCTTATGCCATCCAAGGCCAACTCCACACATGGCTTACTGATTTCTTCTGCTCTTGTAGCCAACATGTCGCTCTCAACGGAGTCCTTTAATCTCCTCTCCCTGTCAAGGCTGGAGTGCCCCCAAGGCAGTGTTCTTGGCCCAGTCGTATTCTTGATCTTCATAAATGATCTCTTTGACTCTCTGGAAAATCTCCTTTATCTATTTGCTGATGACTCCACCCTCTGCCATGACATCCCTCACCCTTCAGACAGGCAGGCTACAGCCTCTGTCATCTCTTCAGACCTTGACAAAATCAAAAGCTGGTGAAATACTGAGATTATGTCTTTCGATCCTGACAAATCTCACACTCCATCTGGCAACCGCCCCCCCCACCCCCCACCCCTGGACAAATCACATTTCAAAGCTAACCTCCAAGGCCAGCTGACTGGGCATCCTCTGTTGTACAAAGTCCTTCCTTTGTACAAGGCACACCTGAACTATCCACCTACAAGGTCTTCATCTGCAGCTTGATGGAGTACTGCTCTCCCTTCTGGGCTGCTCCCCTGTCTCACATCTTGCTCAGATTGATGTCTTGGATACCAAGGCCTTCAAGATTATTGGAATTTCCCACGATGATGCTGAGTCTATGGGTCGAGCACTTCGCTATGGTAGACAGGTCAGCAGACTTCTCCCACCTCCTTTGTGGTCTTGCACCCTCTACTCTTTCCGTGCCTCCCCCCCTCCCCCACCATCCGTCCAGGTTTCTGCAAGACACACATGGTCCACCATCAAATCCCTTCTGGTAAAACTCCCAAAATCCAGAATCACTGCTCACCTCCATTCATTTGGTCCTCGTTTTTCCCACCTGTGGAACCAACTTACACATTCTCTTCAATGTAATTCTTCCCTCTGGCTCTTCCTAACAGCAGTTCATCAGCATTTCAGATCGTCCCCAATCTGAAACCATGATCTTTTCTACCCTTGTTAATCCCTCCCACTTACCCCAACCCAAGCCCTCCTTCCAAATTTCCAGTTTTCTCTTGTGAGAGTTTCCTTCTGTATCGATCTTGTCCAACCCATTCATGCTCTCTCGGCTGACATCTCGCGGATAAAAACCATGAATGTTGATTCGCATGGTCAAGTTGGCAGCGTCCACCATTCTGTTACGTTCACCTGTCCGTTGAGTTAGATTTACTAATTGAGGTTGGTACCCTCAGTATGTACCCGTCTATCGATTTAAGGACGGCTGAGCGGGAACCGTGGGTACGAACTGGCTAATGAGAGCAAATCACGTGGGGTGAAACTTCCCGTCTAACAATAATGCCGACTGTGCTGGACCAATGAAGGAAAGGATGCCACAAACAGGTTTATATGAATAATCACCAGGAATTTATTGATAAAGAGGATAGCGTGGAAAAGCATGTAGCACAGTGAAGGCAGAAGTTTCATTTACAGGGGTATCTGTACAGCAGGGACATACAATATTCGTGTGGTGTGGCAAAAGACACACAGTGGGTCATGCGATAGCAAAAGGACAAAGAGCAGATTTATACCAAACTATCTCTCTTGTGCATGTTACTTAATTTTACATAACAAGGTGCCCATCAGATTCATTTTGTGGAAGGTGAGACGAGAGAAAGAAAGAGAGAGAGAGAGAGAGAGAGAGAGAGAGAGAGAGAGAGAGAGAGAGAGAGAGAGAGAGAGAGAGAGAGAGAGAGAGAGAGAGAGAGAGAGAGAGAGAGAGAGAGAGAGAGAGAGAGAGAGAGAGAGAGAGAGAGAGAGAGAGAGAGAGAGAGAGAGAGAGAGAGAGAGAGAGAGAGAGAGAGAGAGAGAGAGAGAGAGAGAGAGAGGTTTGAGGTGTATTGGCGGCCTCTCTCACTCAGCACAGACTTGAAAGCCTGGGCTGATCCCAAGCGTGAGGAAGGTAAGGGAAGGTAAATGGGAACTAATGAGCGTCGCTGTGTGGAACAAACTATCCCCTTGGGTATTGATGGTCTGTTTTCCTGCCCTGCCTGAGCGCTTGTCCCACTCCGGTCTCCGATCACTTTATCAGCATTCTGCTCCATTCTGCAAGAAAAAAAACCAACTAACCCAAATGCTGTGGTCCTCCGCCCTTTTATAATCCTGGGAGGGGTGGAGTCTGGTGGCTGTTGTAGGCACGGTTTGTGAGAGCAATGGTCACACTTCTCCTCTTTTGTCCTGAGTGTGGTGTGCCCTTTGGTCTGGAGTTGCCTCTTCGTGATGTTACACTCCCTCCAAACCTCTATCTGTAAGATGGACTCAGCAGCCCCTGGGACAAGCCATGCACACCTTCTGCTGAATTAACGTGGGGGCAGGCATGGTGCTCCTTAATTGCTGCACAAACGCCTGGCAAAGGCACTGACAGTAGGCTGGACAGCATGGTGGTCATGGTGGACAGGAAAACATATTGGTACGGGGTGCGCTTGTTGGTACCAAAACTCATTGGTGGAGGAGCTGGGCTCGAGCTGTGAGCTTGTCACTAATTGTGTCTTTTTAACAGGGTGAGATGGTGATGGTTGGAGTGAGGCTTTGGAAGGTGGTTGAAGTGGTAATCCATAGGAAGGTTGTTGTGGTTGTTGTGCTTGTGTCTTCATGGTGAGGCGGCATTGCCTGGTCAATGGCGAGCACGTGTCTGAGTAGCGAGCAGGTACTGGAATGATGAGCTTGGATGGTGTACCGATGATATGGGAATAAAGGCTGTGTGTTTGAGTTGAACTAAGCAAGGAGTTATGGCAGGTGGTGAAGGAATGTTGGAGAAGTGGATGGCAGTTTGTGGTCTGCACTATTGTGGTGCAGAGTGGCATTTTATTCCTGGCACATTCATACAATGATGGCACCTGTAGAGAGCGTCTGCAACTATAAGAAGATGGGGGAGAAGTGGAGAAAACCTAACTAATCCCCAACAATGCATATTCCCTTTGAAACACATTAGACACAAGGTGGGACTCCACCTGGAACGTGAGTAAGAAAATAACTAACCTGGGAACCACAACATTTAGCGTGCAATTGCCTTGGGGTCTCCGTTCCCATAACTGAAGCAATATATGCAAGGTGTCTCACAATAATGTGGACACACTTCATCGAGTACTATTTTGTATGTAAATAACAACATTATTTGAGCTGTGATGGCTCAAAGTGGTGTTCACAATGGGTAACAGATGGCATTAACTGACTGTGCATTTGGTCCGAGCATATGCATGAATTTGATGGAGGAAGAGAGTGACAGGTGCACGCATGGGTTGTTGTTCACACAGTTCGTCCATTCGCCCGACAGCTTGTCTGCTTGCATGAGTCACAACCAATTGTTATGTTCAGTTTTATTCTCCTGTCCATGGGGCTCCCTGAAGGATGTGGCTTACAGCAGGAAATGAGCTGCATTCGGAGAACTCAGGTATGGAATAAAAAATCCTTTGCATCTATCTCAGCAGAAATTTTTTGCTGAAGTTTGCCTCTCAGTGTTCGCCACTGTCATCAGTGCATAGATGTCAACTATGGTCACTTTAATTATTCGCAACAATAAATCAGAAAAGTAAGCATTCTTTTTGCTAAAATACGTGTTTTCTTCATTAAAACATGAAATATTATTTGACGAAGTCTTCTGGGACGATGTATATATACATATATATATATATATATATATATATATATATATATATATATATATATATATATATATATATATATATATATATATTTCACGAGCATATGTATGTATATTTCGTGAAAATTTCACGAGTATATATATATATATATATATATGTATGTATATACAGTGGACTATGCGTAAGTCGGCAGCGTGTAACTCGTCACCTCGCCAAAATCGGCAGCATCAAAAAGTCCCGAATTTATCTAATATTAAATCACTTTGAATAAAGTCTGTAAGTCGTCATCTCCAAGTCGTCGTCTAAGTCGTCAGATGTTGTCCGTTCCCGCGTCATGGAAACTCAAGTAAATTACCACGCCTAACTCGTCACATGGAACTGCTGCCTCGTGAGAAGCCCAATTTCATGGAATCGTGATGCATGCTAATTGGTGTACACTGTCGGAGAGCGATGACGACCATGGAAACCGGTTCCGCAACGTCTGGGAAAGACTCGCTGAAATCTTTGGTTCAGACGCGATGCCCTCATTGGAAAAATACATCAACATGGACGCTGAGTTCGGCAGCACCCAACAAATGACTGATGCAGAAATTGTGGATTCTGTGAAGAACGTCTCCGATGATACGGGTGACGTGGATGATGTGGACATTGTTGATCTCGAGGACTCAGGGGAGACGTACATTCCAAACGCGCATCCAACTATTCGGGAGGCATTCAGTGCCCTGGATGTGATGCGCCGATACTGTCTTTCGGTAGAGGATTGCCCAGACAACATCACGGAATACAATGACCGGTTTGAGTCCTTTCTCATGTACCAGATGCCCAAGAGTTTGAGGCAGTCAAACATAACGGATTACTTCGCGAAGGAGTAAAGGATCGATCGAGCTTAGTGTTGAAGTCCGATCATGGTTTTATATTGGCATGTTTTGTACATCACCGCACTCACACATAGGCATTGAGTGGTAGTCATCACCACGATGACTGTGTCTTGTAATTTGTCGACATACCATCACCGATGGTATGTGAGTTGTCTTACAGTTGTTCATTATCTTTACTTTTGATAAACTGATTCATGAATTCCATCTTTGCTTGATCACTTTCCAACTCACCAATGAACCCCCACCTATGCCCCGAGGATTGTGTTTCCCTTTTGGTACAATAGCCGGCTTAGAGATTGTTGCGTCCTCTCACACGTACGTGTCCAGGCCACGAGCGACTTCATCCTTCACCCCACAGTCATCATGAATGTTTGCATACGCGCAAGTCATCAAACGTCTAAGTCGTCACTTTTTTCTCGGTCCCGATGGTGACGACTTATGAGTACTCTACTGTGTATGTCTACTCTACTGCACGTCTGTCTGTATGGTAGAAAGTTCACACTCCGCACAGATCATCAAGCACTGACAACACTACTTGTTACGTCGGGATCTGGACATCGACCAGTTCGAATTTACAGGTGGTCAGACCATCTCTACCAGTATGACTTTGACATAGAATACTTGGTGGAGTCCCATAATCAAGTGGCGGACATGTTCAGTCATACAGCTCCACCAGTGAACACCAAGAATGTGGTTATTAGTGAAGTTGATGCCTTTGTAAATACAGTTATTGCAAATGCAACCGCAAATTTAGTCACTCGCGATGAGCTCAAATCAAACTCTCAACAGGATGAAATTCTGCAATAACTGTGCAAATTCCTCCAAATGGACTGGCCTCAACAAAATTGCAGAGGGGCTCCTACCCTACTACAAGATTTGACATGAGCTATCCATCTTTGATGAAGGTTGTCTCGCCCGTGGAACCCATACGGTGATCTCAAAAGAACTACAGTAGCGAGTGATGCATCACGCTCATGAGGGACATCCCGGGATCGTCAAAATGAAACAGAAATGTCGCGATTCAGTTTGGTGGCCAGTTTGTGAAGAATTGTGAAGCATGCTTCCTCAGCGAGAAAACAGGAGATCCACATCCTGCTCCTCTTCAGTCTAGATTATGACCGGAGAAACCATGGCAACAGCTACAGGTGGGCATCTTCGGTGAGGTTCGAGTTGCACCTCACAACCAGAAGTACTTACTCGTAGTCCATGATCTTCACAGCAAATGGCCTGAGATCGTGGTGACTAGTTTGATGACAACTTCATCCATTATCAGCATCCTGGACAAGATGTTTACAAGATGGGGGCTTCCTGAGTCAATTACGACAGACAACAGACCTCAATGTACATCTGAGGAATTCACACAATACCTCAAGGCCAATGGCATTGAGGTCAGGTATGGGAGTATGTGCCAGAACAGCGCGTCACTGCATCCACTTTCCACTGGTACTCCAGGGGCCTCCGTCTGGCCATCCCCCAGGCAGATGCCAGGCCCATCCCCATCTCCTTGAGATGATGGTCAACCTGCTGCAACCACGAGGCACGTGGTCGGCTCATTGGCCTCCCACTCACGGGACTCCCTCGCTGAGAGAATCTGGTGAGCAGGATCAGTGTCAGAAAAACGAACCACATGTCCATACAGCCGCAACTGACGCTCACGGACTATGCAGGTAACAAATCTTATCCGAATCTCTCTCAGCAACTGCTCGTGGACACAAAATCCGACCAGCGATAGCCAAGGATTCTCCGAAGAGACCTGGTACCAAAGGAATTAAGTCTCCATCTCAGATCCTTGGTCAGAGTCCAAGTCTCGTATCCATAGAGCAAGACTGGAAGCACCAAGGACCTGAAGACTCAGACTTTTGTCCTCCCACACAGGTACCGGCAGCACCACACCCCATGATCCAGTGAATCCATGACTCCCCAGGCCCGACCCAGATGTCTATTGACCTCTGACTCACATAAGTGAGTGAATCACAGTGAATTACTGCCACGGTAAGTTAATCTCTCCACGACCTCAACATCCTCACCACAAACAGACAGGACAGCAGCATCCAAGATGTCATTGAAAGCCTGGATCTTAGTTTTGACCCAAGAAACCCGTAATCTAAGCGGCTCCAACTCCTCATTCAGCACCTCGAGGGCCCCCAAAAGGATATCTAAAGTCTCTGCAAAGATGACTGCATCATCTGCGAAATCAAGGTCCGAGATCTTGACATTCCCAAACGATGCACCGCAACTTGATCTCTCCGACATCCTCACTAGAATCCAGCCCATAAAGTGCTGAAAAGTGTGGGGGCCAGTACACACCCCTGACGAACTCCAGTAACAACTGGAAACAAGTCAGAGATGGTACCACCACATCTCACCGCACTCTCAGTACCAGAGTAGAGTTCAGAAATCAGATCGATCAGTTTTGGTGGCACCCCACGAAGACCAAGAATCGTCCAGAGGACATCCCGATTCACTGAATCGAACGCTTTACATAGATCAACATAGGCTGCAAGCAGCCCCTGCCGAAACTCTCGTCTGCGTTCGGTGAGGACCCGAAGAGCAATGATACGGTCAATTGTAGACCTCTTTGGTGTAAAGCCTGACTGCTCTGGACGCTGGTGCTCAAGCAGATGGTGGCGAACCCTATCAAGAATTATCCGAGCAAAGACCTTGCCCGGCACTGAGAGCAGCGTCACCCCTCGGTCGTTGTTGCAGTCTTGGCGATCACCCTTCCCTTTCCAGAGAGGGACAACAAGGCCCCTTTTCCAATCAGTTGGGATGATGCCTGTGTTCCAGGCAGAGCACAAAACTGCATGCAACGACGCGAGTGCAGCATTTCCACCAGCCTTGAGAAGTTCGGCATGGATGCCACAGATCCCTGGAGCTTTTCTCCATTTCAACCGGTTCACCGCAGCCCGTGTTTCCACAAGCGAAGGTGGACCACAGTTGATTGGAGGGTCAGCAACAGGGATTGTAACACCCTTGACGTCCAACTCAACAGCTGGTGGATCAGCCTGATACAACCGCTCAAAGTAACCGGCCCAGCGGCCTTCACTTCAGACTCCTCTGTCAAGAGCCAACCACTCTCTGCTCTAACTGCAGTACACCGAGGGATGGGTTTGGATGAACGCAATGTGCGAATTCCCCTGTAAGCGGGACGAGAATCACCTGTCCACAGGTGATGCTCTACACCCTCACAGATTCCTCGCCCAGAGGCGTCCTTGTCCACCCTCAGTGCACGTACAGTTTTACGCCTCAGCTCCCTGAACAGCTCAGCTCTGCCATTCAGCCTGGCCCTGCGACTCTGGTCAATGGTATCCAGTGTCCCTTGAGAGTCAAAATTCTTCTTTACCCTGCGTTGAGTTCCAAGACATCCACCGGCAACATCAAGGACGGTGGTCTTGAAGGCACCCCACAACTCTTCAGGACCCGCAAAGCATGCAGACCACCCAAATATCCACTCAGCCCATTCGCAAACTCCTCAGCTACCCTCTCGTCCCTGAGCTTGCCAACATCCAGCCTCGGCTGGGATGGTACCATTCTCCAGGATTTAAGGTGCAGCTTTAGAGTTGCTACAACAAGCTTGTGGTCAGTATTGAGAAACTGAGCACTCGGGTAGACCCTGCAGTTCTGGATCATCCTCCAACGACCATCTACGAGGACATGGTCAATCTCCTTTGCCACACCGCCAGCGTTGGAATACCAAGTCCAGCGATGAGCTTGTGGGTGCTGAAACCATGAACCAGCCACCCTAAGTCTATGACTTCTTGCAATGTCAAGGAACTTAGTGGTATTCTGGTTCATAGTTCCTGACCCATGGGGACCAACACACCCCTCATAACCATCCCTATCAGTTCCAGTCGATGCATTGAAATCCCCCAAGACTAGAAGTGTATCTCGTCTGGGGCACTGATCAACCACAGACTCGAGCGTGGCGTAGAATGCATCCTTCACGGTGAGATCACTCGCCTCAGTCAGAGCATAGACAGAGACCAGGGAAATGACACTCAAGGAGTGACGAATCCTTAATCTCATAATACGCTCGTTGACCGGTGTTACCTCAATTATCATTGGGGTCAGCTTATTGGACACACCTACAGCAACTCCCTGAGTATGGTAACCATCAGACACACTTTCGACACACTTTCCCGCTATCTGACCCAGGGATGTTACCCCGTGGTTTCCCTCCGATCATCAAAGATTGGGGGTCCCGAAAGCTTTACCCAATCCCGTCATCCGGTGAGCTGCCCTGCGAAGGGAAGCTGCACAGGAGGTACTCCCACGGAGTGGGTTTTCAGATTTTTTTTTTAGCGTTTTTGTGTTTTGCGGAATGAAGGGTTTTACGGTGGCCGGAGTGCAAATCCTGCCACCAACCTCCTAATAAAAAGTAACCCAATTGCAGGAGGACGTTCGCAGACACAGTTGGGCACTCAATATGGATGGCTGTTGGCTCACAAGGAGCTCCTCCGCCCTTTGACAGGTTTTGTTTTTAATCCTGCTGGGTGTCCATATCCAAACACCCTCCTCGCCAAAAAACCTGGTGGGGGAGACGGTTTAGTCGCCGACAACCCGACCATGGAACAGGTTAGTACAGGTTTACATGGTACCTGTAGCAAGTCACTGATCTGACCTTGCAGGGTTGTTTGGATATGGACTAATGCATCACAGAGTTGAGATTTGCATCACAGAAGGCAGGGATTCGGGATTGATTACTCATGTGTGACATTAAAATATAATATCGGTGTTGAAGTGTTTTGTGAGCCCATATAAGATGTGAGACCATGTATGCTTCAGTGCATGTTTGGGTTTATGGTGTATGATGATTGGGTTTATGGTGTATGATGATTGGGTTTATGGTGTGTGATGATTGGGTTTATGGTGTATGATGATTGGGTTTATGGTGTATGATGTTTGGGTTTATGGTGTATGATGATTGGGTTTATGGTGTATGATGTTTGGGTTTATGGTGTATGATGATTGGGTTTATGGTGTATGATGATTGGGTCTATGGTGTATGATGATTGGGTTTATGGTGTATGATGATTGGGTTTATGATGTATGATGTTTGGGTTTATGGTGTATGATGATTGGGTTTATGGTGTATGATGATTGGGTTTATGGTGTATGATGATTGGGTTTATGGTGTATGATGATTGGGTTTATGGTGTATGATGTTTGGGTTTATGGTGTATGATGACTGGGTTTATGATGTATGATGATTGGGTTTATGGTGTATGATGATTGGGTTTATGATGTATGATGTTTGGGTTTATGGTGTATGATGATTGGGTTTATGGTGTATGATGATTGGGTTTATGGTGTATGATGATTGGGTTTATGGTGTATGATGATTGGGTTTATGGTGTATGATGTTTGGGTTTATGGTGTATGATGATTGGGTTTATGATGTATGATGATTGGGTTTATGATGTATGATGTTTGGGTTTATGGTGTATGTTGGCATTTGCAGTGAACTCTGCTCATTACCATGTAGGCCCTAATGACCTGAGACTGATCATCGTGGTCCCTCTCTCTTCTGACCACTTCACACAATGAACACTCCGATCAAACATATCGTCTGTCACTGAAAATCTCCTCTGTGAATTACAATTGAGTTTCAAAAATGTTTTTAATAAGTAGATTCATTTAGTGCTCAGTACCATCCTTTTTAAAGGACGGACAGTGATTTCAATATTCAGTGCCTTTCACAAGGTATTCATTCGTACCGCTCGACTTTTGTCACATTTTGTTGTATTCCAGCCTTAATTTAAAATGAATTAAATTTAAATTTTTTGTCATCGATATGCACAAAACACTCCATAATGACAAAGTGAAAATGTGTTTTTAGACATTTTTACAAATTAATTAAAAATGTAAAGCTGAAATGTCTTGCGTCAATAAGTCTTCTACCTCCTGAGTCAATACTTTGTGGAAGCGCATTTAGCAGCAATTACAGCTTCAAGTCTTCTTGGGTATGTTTGCTGCAGGTCTACACATCTGTATTTGTGTATTTTCTTTCTTCTTCTTTGCAGATTTGTAAGTTGGATAGGGAGTGTCAGTGAACAGCAATCTTGAAGTATTTCCACAGATTCTCAATGGGATTAAAGTCTGGGCTTTGGCTGGACCACTCAAGGACTTTCACATCCTTGTTCTGAAGACATTCCAGTGTTGCTTTGGCTTTATGCTTGGGGTCATTGTCCTGTTGGAACATAAATCTTCGCTGCAGTCCAAGGTATTTTACACTCTGAAGCAGTTTTTCCTCAAGGATTTGCCTCTATTTGGCTCCATTCACTGTTCCCTCTATCCTTGCAAGTGCCCCAGTCCCTGCCACTGAAAAGCATCCCCAGAGCACGATGCTGTTACCACCATGCTTCACCACAGTAGGGTTGGCGTTAAACAGTTGTTGAGCTGTGCTCAGTTTCCACCAGATGTAACACTTCGCATTTCGAGTTTAATTTTCTTCTCATCAGACCACAGAATCTTTTGCCTCATGCTCTGAGTCTTTCACACGCCTACTTGCAAACTCCAGGCATGTTGTCGTGTGCCTTTTTCTCAAGAGTGGCCTCCGTCTGGCCACTCTCCCATAAAGCTTCGTTTGGTGAAGTGCTGCAGAGACTATTGTCCGTCTGGCAGGTTCTCCCATTCTGTCAAGGAACTCTGTAGTTCTGTCAGTGGTCATTGGGTTCTTGGTCACCTACCTGACCAAGGTCCATCTTGTGCAGTTGCTCAGTTTGGTCGGATGGCCAGCTCTAGGAAGAGTCTGGGTAGTTCCATATTCTTTTAATTTCCTGATGATGGAGGTCACTGTGCTCTTGGGAACTTTCAACACTCTCGAAATTGTTTTATACCCTTCCCCAGATCTATGCCTCATAATTCTATCTCAGAGTTCTACTGACAGTTCCTTGGACTTCATGGTGGAGTTTCTGCTCTGACATGCACTGTCAATTGTGAGACCTTGTACAGAAAGGTGTGATTCTAAATCATGTCCAATCAATTGAGTTGGCCACAGGTGGACTCCAATTAAGTTGTAGAGACGTCTAAAGGATGATAAAAGGAAATTGGATACATCTGAGCTCAATTTGGAGGGTCATAGCAAAGGGGTTGAATACTAATTGACGCAAGACATTTCAGCCTTTCATTTTTAATGAATTTGTAAGAATTTCTAAAAACATGTTTTTCCTTTGTCATTATGGGGTATTTTGTGTAGATCAGTGACAAAAAAGTCTCAATATAGTCCATTTTAAATTCAGGCTGCAACACAACAAAATGTGACAAAAGTCAAGGGGTGTGAATACTTTCTGAGGGCACAGTACATCGGATAAATATACAATCCCATACTATTTAAAAACATACAAGTATATATCATTAATGACTGTCAGTATGGTCTGGAGGTGTGTGTGTGTGTGTGTGTGTGTGTGTGTGTGTGTGTGTGTGTGTGTGTGTGTGTGTGTGTGTGTGTGTGAGTATGTTTGTGTGTTTGTGTGTGTGTGTGTGTGTTTGTGTGCGTGTGTGTTTGTGTGCGTGTGTGTGTGTGTTTGCGTGTGTGCGTTTGTGTGTGTGTGTTTGTGTGTGTGTTTGTGTGTGTGTGTGCGTGTGTGTATGTTTGTGCGTGTGTGTCTGTGTGTTTGTGTGTGTGTGTGTTTGTGTGTGTGTTTGTGTGCGTGTGTGTCTGTGTGTTTGCGTGTGTGCGTTTGTGTGTGTGCGTGTGTGTGTTTGTGTGTGTGTGTGTGTGTTTGTGTGCGTGTGTGTGTTTGTGTGTGTGTGTGTGTGTGTTCGTGTGTGTCTGTGTGTTTGTGTGTGTGCATGTGTGCGTTTGTGTGTGTGCGTGTGTGTGTTTGTGTGTGCGTGTGTGTTTGTGTGTGTGTGTTTGTGTACGTGTGTTTGTGTGCGTGTGTGTGTTTGTGTGTGTTTGTGTGTGTGTTTGTGTGTGCGTGTGTGTTTGGGTGTGCGTGTGTGTTTGTGTGTGCGTGTGTGTTTGTGTGTGTGTTTGTGTGTGTGTGTGTTTGTGTGCGTGTGTGTGTTTGTGTGTGTTTGTGTGTGTGTTTGTGTGTGTGTGTGTGCGTGTGTGTATGTTTGTGTGTGTTTGTGTGCGTGTGTGTCTGTGTGTTTGTGTGTGTGTTTGTGTGCGTGTGTGTCTGTGTGTTTGCGTGTGTGCGTGTGTGCGTTTGTGTGTGTGCGTGTGTGTGTTTGTGTGTGCGTGTGTGTTTGTGTGTGTGTTTGTGTACGTGTGTTTGTGTGCGTGTGTGTGTTTGTGTGTGTGTGTGTGTGTGTTTGTGTGTGTGTTTGTGTGCGTGTGTGTCTGTGTGTTTGCGTGTGTGCGTGTGTGCGTTTGTGTGTGTGCGTTTGTGTGTGCGTGTGTGTTTGTGTGTGTGTTTGTGTGCGTGTGTGTGTTTGTGTGTGTGTGTTTGTGTGTGTGTTTGTGTGCGTGTGTGTCTGTGTGTTTGCGTGTGTGCATGTGTGCGTTTGTGTGTGTGCGTGTGTGTGTTTGTGTGTGCGTGTGTGTTTGTGTGTGTGTTTGTGTACGTGTGTTTGTGTGCGTGTGTGTGTTTGTGTGTGCGTGTGTGTTTGTGTGTGTGTTTGTGTGTGCGTGTGTGTTTGTGTGTGCGTGTGTGTTTGTGTGTGCGTGTGTGTTTGTGTGTGTGTTTGTGTGTGTGTGTGTTTGTGTGCGTGTGTGTGTTTGTGTGTGTGTTTGTGTGTGTGTGTGCGTGTGTGTATGTTTGTGTGTGTGTTTGTGTGCGTGTGTGTCTGTGTGTTTGTGTGTGTGTTTGTGTGTGTGTTTGTGTGCGTGTGTGTCTGTGTGTTTGCGTGTGTGCGTGTGTGCGTTTGTGTGTGTGCGTGTGTGTGTTTGTGTGTGCGTGTGTGTTTGTGTGTGTGTTTGTGTACGTGTGTTTGTGTGCGTGTGTGTGTTTGTGTGTGTGTGTGTTTGTGTGTGTGTGTTTGTGTGCGTGTGTGTCTGTGTGTTTGCGTGTGTGCGTGTGTGCGTTTGTGTGTGTGCGTGTGTGTGTTTGTGTGTGCGTGTGTGTTTGTGTGTGTGTTTGTGTACGTGTGTTTGTGTGCGTGTGTGTGTTTGTGTGTGTGTGTGTTTGTGTGTGTGTGTTTGTGTGCGTGTGTGTCTGTGTGTTTGCGTGTGTGCGTGTGTGCGTTTGTGTGTGTGCGTGTGTGTGTTTGTGTGTGCGTGTGTGTTTGTGTGTGTGTTTGTGTACGTGTGTTTGTGTGCGTGTGTGTGTTTGTGTGTGCGTGTGTGTTTGTGTGTGTGTTTGTGTACGTGTGTTTGTGTACGTGTGTTTGTGTGCGTGTGTGTGTTTGTGTGTGTGTGTGTGTGTGTGTGTGTGTGTGTGTGTGTGTGTTTGTGTGTGTGTGTGTGTGTTGAGCTGTCTCGGTTGGATTTGAATCTCTCACCGTCGATAAGCTGTTGCCCTGGTGTTTTGCATGCAGATTGATACATCAATGTGTGTGCCCTCAATCAGGGGGACAATAAGCCAGAGGATCTGTCCACCAACTCTTGTCGATGGTGGACATTAAATATCCTCCTGTGTCTGTCACAAAGAGTAGGCTATTTATTGTGGGCGACCTTGCCAAATTATTCCAAATTGCTGCCCTGACTGACTGCTGGAAAAGCAACGACAAAACCACCAGCAAAACCTTTGCTCAGGAACTGTTTTTGGAGCACTGATATGATCAAGATTATGGTAAATTTGTTTGATTGATTGATAACTATTAAGAAAAGAAATTTCCTTGCTCATTATGTAATTAAAAAACAAAAAGTGCCTTTTATTATATTTTTTATAGGAGCAGCAGGATCTGCTTTCAAGTAGAATACTCATGATTTTTTTCCCCCAAAACAACATAATCTTGGTCTGAGAGCAAAAGTGTTGAATTCTAATCAGTGTTAGAACCCCAACGAATCCCACCTGCCCATGGTTAAATTGTATTGCAGCTTGATAATGTTCGTAAAAGATGGGTAATACGATCTTTTTTCTTCATACTTTCATGTTTCTGTAATTTCATTTATATTCAACTTTGCTGAAAAGTAGTGATTAAAGTCCAATTCAAATGTGGTTTTCATGAAATCGGTTGGCAGATTAAATCATGGATAAAATTATTTGCACTGAAAAGTAATAATTTCATCACAATGTCATTACTTTGCTGAGGCTTCTGGTTTATCAGAAACATAAATGAGGCCAAAATTGTATTTAAGAGGAGAATTCAAATCTGTTTATTCACATATTTAAGCTAAATGGAATAGCTGGAGGGTGGAGGAACATGTACTCTGACAGCATAAAGAGAAAAACAAAAATCAAGTGTTTGGAAGAGAAGAGCAACGAGAAGGAGTAGATGAGTTTGTTAGAAGGTTATGATGAGCTAAAACCTTAAATTATATATTAAAGCGACTATTGGAACTGAATACAAGCTGGGATATGGTTCCATAGAATAAATAAAAGGAACAGGAAGGAATGGAGGTGAATAATTATCAACCTCGATTCATAGAGATGAAATAAAGAGAAGTTTGGATGATTGGCATGTAAGGCAAGCAGTGCTGGACTGGGATGAATGCCAGAAAGGGCTGATGGTGCAAGATTGGAACTGAGTCCCTCAATCTGCCAGCAAGGAGGAGAGACATATACCCTGAGTCGCAATATCATCTGAAGATAAGTCGATGATATTCAAAGCTTTGGCCTCAAAAGCGGGAGCGGCAGTGGTGAGGGTGCACCGGGAGCAGGCAGTGGTGATGGTGCACTGGGAGCAGGCAGTGGTGATGGTGCACCGGGAACAGGCAGTGGTGAGGGTGCACTGGGAGCAGGCAGTGGTGATGGTGCACCGGGAGCAGGCAGTGGTGAGGGTGCACCGGGAGAAGGCAGTGGTGAGGGTGCACCGGGAGAAGGCAGTGGTGAGGGTGCACCGGGAGCAGGCAGTGGTGAGGGTGCACCGGGAGCAGGCAGTGGTGAGGGTGCACCGGGAGCAGGCAGTGGTGAGCGTGCACCAGGAGCAGGCAGTGGTAAAGGTGCATGGGAGCAGGCAGTGGTAAAGGTGCATGGGAGCAGGCAGTGGTAAGGGTGCACCGGGAGAAGGCAGTGGTGAGGGTGCACCGGGAGCAGGCAGTGGTAAGGGTGCACCGGGAGAAGGGAGTGGTAAAGGTGCACGGGAGCAGGCAGTGGTAAGGGTGCACCGGGAGAAGGCAGTGGTGAGGGTGCACCGGGAGCAGGCAGTGGTAAGGGTGCACCGGGAGCGCAGGCATGATGAGCTGAATGGCCTCCATCTGCATCTAATTTCCTTGTGATTCCTTGTGAAAGCTTGACCAAGTGCCAAATGTGATGCAGGAGCTTTGGCCCAAAATGGGAGGCCATATTTCTTATTTCTTCCAGATGCCTTGTCTGCTGTGAGTTGCGAATGATGTCAAAGGAACAACTTGACTCTGTTGGATTATGTCTGTCTGCCTGTCTGAACAACTTGACTGTCTGTCTTCCCACTGAGGCAAGCTTTGAAATATTGTCTCCCGAGCACAGGCCATAGCTGATGGTGAGGCAAAAAAAGTCAAAGATTAATCCTCTCCAAGTGGGTGGCCATAGAAGATGATTAAGGATGTGTGATCCTTCATGAGAGATACATTGAAGACACGATTTGTCTGGGTGGAAGGACTTTTGCTTGTGTTTGACTAAGCTCTAACGTTCTGAAGGTCAGAAGACAAGTATTGGGTTGAAGTCCCTCTGTTCAAGTGTGAGAAACTGTATTGCACGAGGTGGAGTCATTTTTAGCAAAGTGATAATATGGGCTATCTCAGGAAACATTGCTCACATGAGAACTGAGAGGGGGAGGGGGGGTGTGGGGTGTGGAGGTAGCTCACTAACAGTGGTGACATTGCTGTCGTGAGCTACTTTTTCTGTAGTTTTGCAGTAGTGAATGACTTTCAAATGATGACAGCTTTTTGGGGGAGAGAGCTAATTTTCTCAGCCAAATGTAATTATCTCCAATTTTGCATTTCAATTTTGGAGAAAAACGGTGATAAACTAGAAAAATGCTCAGTAGTGCGCACACCTCCGCCAGGTTGAACAGTCTACGTTTTGTACCCCACTGATAGGCCTGATCCCCACTGATATGCATCCGGACCTGAACTAAAAGAGAATTGGCTTGTTCTTGTCACCTACCCAAATCATACACCAAGTTTTGTCTTCATTGAATAAATTCGTCCTTGTCAAACACCTAACTTTCCCCCCAAGTTTCGTCCGAATCCATCCATAACTTTTTGAAATATCCTGCTCACAGCCAGAAAAACAGTGTTTATAACATAAGCTTGTCCACCTTTGGCGGCAGAGGAAAAATTTAGCACAATAGAATTGAATAAAACACAACTGCTCTACTGCACTCTGAATGAAGGTGGCAATGAAAATGTAAGGAAAATGACAGGAGAGAAATCCAAAGCAATTGTGCCGCAGACTTGAGGATGATGAAAGCTTTTATGGCTCCATTCCAAAAATTCAGAACAGGAAGAATGACAAGATCAGCAATGAGATGGGGAGATTATTTTTTTGAATCCAATGAGACAAGTTGTAAAAACAGTTGGCCTCTAGTTGCAGTTTCTTCCCAAGTGCATGCGGTTCTTTGGGCTCCGTACGAACATCTTCAAAAGCGAAGTATGCCTAAATTGCACCAGATTTAGCCCTTTTCATTTATTCCCGGTATCGCGAATCCATTTACATGTCTTCTTGTACGTACTGACTTGGTGCTGCTGCATAGATTTTTGAGTTTTAATTTGTTGAGGCCTCCAGTACACAGAATGGATCAGGACACAACAGGACAAAGGAAACAGTGGAGAGAGGGAGGAAATACCAACAGCAGGGTTGAAAGTCAAGATCGAGGCAGACTTGGACAAACAATGGATGTGGGCAGGAATGGGGGAGAGGGGGGCAGGAGAGGATGCATGAGGTGGACAAGATGGATGCAGAGGGAAACTCTCAGGAGGGAAAACTTTTCTTCCTTTCTTTTTATTCTCAGCTTTCCTCTCCTCTCCTCTCATGCTCATCCTTTAGAATCATTCTCCTTTTCACAACTGAAGACTTCTCCAAAAATATAAAAAGTAGTTATAAAAATTACATTCATGCCTACAACCTGTCAAACTCCTTCATCGATCATTCTTTCCCCATTACTCCTTCCTTCACTCGTTATTTTCATCCTTCTCTCTCGTTATTCTCAAAACCTATTTTAAATAACACAATAAGATATTTATCTCTCTTTTCTCTCCTTACCAAAAGCCTCTATCCCATACAGCTGACATTCACTACCTACACTCTACATTCCAATTCTGCACTCCAACTCCTATTCCTCCCTCTTCCTCAAAACGTACGGACCTCCACTATTCGAGGTCTCTCCCTCAAAATTGCTGTTTCTTGGTTGTGTAACAGAATCGTCCCTGTCAGGCTCTCCCTGACTCATATGTGTACTTCCCTAGTTATTTTCTTCTCATTTCGGAGGCCAACAAAACCATGCCCCAGGGGTAGTGTTGGAGTTTATGCAAAGAAATCCATCTTGCACATTTAATGTTCCATGCTAACTCCTCATGAACACCTCAAATATCTCTGACTACATTTTTCTCCACAAACACAATGTTTGTCTGTGTTAATGTACTCTCAATCTCTTGATCATCATTCCATATATACCTCTATTTCTGCGAACATTAATCAACTTGGAATCATCCATCTGTTCCACCTCTGCAACGATTTCAACTGCCACCATGCCAGCTGGCTGGACGTTGGCTCTGCAACAACCAGTGATGGCATTGCAGTAAAGTCCTGTGACGATGTGGGTCTGATGCAATCTGTAAACTGTCCAACCCAAATTGTGCAACTGGTACATCATCCCTCATGGACCTGGTAATGAGTAACTTTCCATCCAACCTCTCTTGACCCTCCTCTGTCAGACTCAGCTTCTCAAGCTATCACTTTTTTAGTCAGGTTTATTAGTAAGAATGCTGCAACACAGAGCAAAAAACGACAAGGTAATGGTGCCAGAATAACCTTCAGTTGTGTGAGAATGGGTAAGCATAGCCCCAGCTGTAGGGTTTTCGCAATCAAACAGACTTCCATGAAGCCTACAATAGCATTGTTATAACTTTCTCAAAGAAGGTCACTCATTTCAGGAATCAGACACCTCTATAATGATATCAGTTAATGATCTGGTTTAGAACGTTAGATGATGCAAAAACTACTACATTCAATGTACCCGATATCATAAACAAGGCACCAGGATAATATTATGAGTCCAACATAAGCTGGGGTTGGGCTCAGAATGGCATATTCGCTGAGCCTCAATTAAGTTGGATACTCACAATTTTTTCTGATAATTTTCTCTAAGATGGTTTTGTTTTACTTTTCCAGAATTTTCAGCCCATTCAGTGAGAGGCAGACCTGCATTTTATTGGAAAAAATAGGCAGGTGGCTGCACGATAACGAGGCATGGCTGAGAAAAATTTAAAGGCAGCATCATAAGAAGGCCATTGTGCAGCTGTGTAAGGCACCGAGTGCCAGAGAATTTTTGAATGAATGTAGACGTGCTCACATGCGGTGCCAAACGAAATATCTGGCAGGTAACACTCACACTTTATGGGGATGAGGAAAGGGGAAGCAGCTTAACCCATGCATTTACAACTGGTGTGTCAGAACAAAGAGGTAATTGTCCACATGTTTTCCGACCACAGGCGGTGCCAGATAATGTTTGCCAAAACGTGGAAAAATCCTAATATATAGTGACAATAAAACATCCCAGTATTTCTCTTGGAAGCAACTGTCAGGATGGTCTTTTGAGGTCTTGGAAGCCTAAATTCAATTGTCTTCATTAATTAAATTAAACGGATAGAAATCCAACAGGGATAAACTTCCCACATTTTCCACCACCTACAATCATTAATTAAATCGTACAAATGACCATATATGAGGTTTATGATCCCAAATTCTGTGGATAACAATGAGGTCCAGCAAATAGTCAGGTTCACTCTGTATTTTTGGACAAATTCTATGGAGATTAGCAAACCAGTACATTTTTGAGAAGCTTATGGAATCAGGAATATGAAAATCAATGTTTGCATTTGCACAGATCCTGCATAGCCGCCATTTTGGATTTTCAAAATGGCCGCCATAAAATAAGAATTTCCGAATATGTCAGCTTGTAATTAACATAGAAACTTCATTCTAAATGCTAACCCTACATTTCCAGGCCCAAAGAATCCAAAGCTTATGTCAAATTAGTGATTATGAACACCAAAAACCAAGAAATGAAGAAGTTTGTGAAATTATATTTGTATTTTAATGAAAAAAAATGCACATTCAAATTGTTGGTAGTGACACCAGCATATGTATCGATGTATTTCCTATTTCAGTTTGACACATCATTACACACATCATCATCACTCTCTGTGTCATATTCAATATTACAGTCTGCATCATCTTTGCATTCTGTGCCACACAATCATAGTTCTTCTGGCAGCAGTTGAAACAGTGTTTATAAGTCCTGATGCTACAATAATTTTGCAGTATTTTTACAGTAGTTTTGCAATATTTAATTTTATACTGTAAAAATTTTTGTTGACGCTACTAGTGCACAATTATCTTGGTCTTGGTTAATATAGGGATGGCTCTCTTTATTTTCAGTGCCTGAGTCATTATGAGTGAAGACGCGGGAAGAAGCAAGTTGAGCTCGTTCAAGTCTTCCATAGACGCTGAAGACAGGAAGCACTGTATTCTTTGTTAGGAGTCCACTGCAAAGCAAAGCAAAGGAACACTTGTTCAGCATCCCAGAACAGAATCATACCAGAAACAAGTTGATGTAGTGGACGAAAGATCCAGCTTACAGGATGGAAAATATGTTGACATACAAAGACACCTCAAAGACTTTACCAAAGAAATATTGATTGAAAGGAAATATTGATTATTCTGATGCCACAAATCAAATATCCATACAGCGAGTGAGAGACTGCTTACAGCAAGCCATGTCTACAGAAACCTATGCTGCAAAAAAAATGTGGGCATAAAAGAACAAGCTCTGAAATCTAGCAATCAACAACCTCAGGCACCTCAGCACCTTTCACTAAATCTGTGATAGAACCATTGACAAGGGATCACTGCTTCTTATGTCAAGAAGATGATGACCAGCGTCTCTTCACCGTACAAACTGAAAACGTGGGGAAGGCACTTAGATGAGCTATGGAAATTTCCCAAGATCCAGTATTGGTGACAAGACCAAGCAATGCACTCTCACCAGGTGATGCCCAGCAATTTTCGGTGTCGTCGTATCATCGTATCGGTATCGTCGTGGTAAGATACCACAAACCATGCTGGACACGACATGTGTTCCACGTCTTGAGGGATGATGCCAGCAACCGGGCCAAGTCCACAAAGACAGACCTACCAAAGCAAGTACCATGCTTGACTGAGCTGATCAATCTCAATGAATATCAAACCCAAAATGAGCTCATCTACCCATGGATGCCAGTGAAAAAAAAAACCAACATATCTCTGCTTGGTGGTTGTGATGAGGCATAGAAACGCACTCTGACACTGACATGACAGTGGCTATACGACAAAATTCTTGCAGTTACCAAGTGTGAAGTTAGTGAAGCAGAAAGAGAGAAGAAAATCATCTGTTCTTTACTGTCCTGAATCCTGCGAAGAAGATATGGTCTACACTTCCTTGATGTAAGATGCCACAAGTGAAATGGACAACACAATGATGAAATACAAGACAGCAAATCTAATGTGCAACAGCATTGCTAATTTCATTGAGGAGAAGGAAACACACAATTACAGTATGCAGCACAAGAGAGGATGTCCCGACCAAGCTGTAGAGCCTTATATGGTGAATTTGGTGGGATCTGAGGAGGAGCTACAAACAGAGATGAGGAGCAGGACAGTTGACATGTCAGCATTGACCATAAGTCACAATACCATGTATGCTTTCAAAACTAGGAGACAATTGCACCACGTGCCCAAGAAAGCTACTGACACATTTTTGACACCACACACACGAGAAAACCCACAGATTGTCGGGTTGGAAATCACTGTACATCATGACACCAGGAACAAGGGCGTTGATGGACCTCCTCCATATACAGAACTACTGCGTATCACACAGCCATGCCTTGCTCCTAGAAACAGCAATTGCCAACGCTGTTGTGGAAAACACAAAACAATTTGATGGATTGAATGTACCACCTTTCCTCAAGAAAGGTACATTTGTCTTCTTTGCTGTTGATAATACAGATTTTGCAGAGGACACTGTAGATGGCAAAGGTACCACACATGGCACACTCACCGCAGTGTATCAGAAGGCAGATGTGCCTGGAGAAGCAATCACACCCAATTTGGAAGTTAGTGAGGCAACAAAACCTGTCGGTTGTCCCTTATCATGTGCCCATTGAGCCTTGCAGCAAACCAAAACCTGGCCCAGTCAAGAGAGCAAAGGAATTCAAGGCGTGTTCCACAGGTGTCGCTGAATCCGATAAACTAACCAATCTTGGTTGGATGATTGTATCTGCTTTGTCTAAATCAACCGATAGTGAATCACAAAGCAGTATCACAGGTTGGGCAGGCTATAAATCACTCGTGTCATGTAGTCAATCACTGACTCAAGTCAGTGCCTTACCTCTATTTACAGAGGTCGCACATGAGTGGTCTACCATGGTGACTGTGATGTTGGAAGCGTCTCAGTTGAAGAGCTTGGCTGTTGGTGAAAACCACCCAACTGTCATAACCTTTGACATAGTCCTGTAAGAGAAGGCAGTGCAGTTGCTAGATGCAAGACCCAACTTGAAAAGAGAAGTTGTTCCAATACTTGGGGAGCTGCATGCTGTGATGGCTACACTGAGGACACTCGGAGCCTCAATAGAAAATTCTGGCATAAAAGCTGCATGAATTGAGGCAGATGAATATGGGCCTGCTACAACGAGTTAGATCCTCAAGTGCAGCCACGACAAGAGAGTACTCCATGCACACGTCCACACTTACATGGCTCTGTATGAACTTGCTCGAGAACAGTTCTTCAGAGAGATACCACAACTAAAATAAATCTGCTTGAAACCAGCAAATTAATTAGAGGAAGCCTGCAGAAACAGCTTCTGGGACAAGTGATGGAGCAGAATGCACCAGAATTGCTAACACTCACCTGCTTCAAGTCTTGACCAACTAAGATGTCATTCAACAGCTGAAGAAGTGGGAAGCTCAGAAATCATCGATGACACAAACTTCTTCTTTTCTTGGTTTTTGGCATTCAGAATCACTAAGTTGACATAAGCTTTGGATTATTTGGGTATGGAAACATAGGATTAGCATTTAGAATGAAGTTTATATGTCAATTACAAGCTGAGATGTTCAGAAATTCTTGTTTTATGTCAGCCATTTTGAAAATCCAAAATGGTGGTTATGCAGGCATCTGCGCAAATGTAAACATTGATTTTCATATTCCTGATGCCAGAAGGTTCTCAAAAATGTACTGGTTTGCTAATCTCCATAAAATTTGAACGAAAGTGTTTTTATTGAGAGAGTGAACCCAGCTAATAGTGACACAGTGAACCAGACATAGTGAACCCCTTATCTCGATTGCTGATTGCTGAAAACTATAAGTGAGTTTAAGTCTATTGAAGGAAGTCAATCCAGGGTAGTAATAACTAAAATGTTTGATTTGCATTACTAACTTTTTTTTTTCTTTGTATGCAGAGTCGAGGCTCGTGGAAGAGCGAGAACACAGAACGGATCAGCACGCAACAGAACAAAACGAGAAGGGCACTCAGTCGAGCGCATACTTCCGCCACGTAATGCCTGATCCACGAGAACGTATCGGGCCCAATACATTTTTGAAATATCATGCTATACAGTACAATTGACTTCCGGTTCTGGGTTTGGAGCATTAGCAGGTCTCCTTGGGGGCTCCCTGCTGACGATGTCAAAGTTAAGTTTCCATTCGTTATCTGTCCCGTTTTAACTGTTTATTTTCTCACCTACATGTTACTGTGTGTTCCTAGTTCGGTTTTGTTTCAAAAATCGTGCTATTTTGTGAGATTTCGTCAAACTTGTCTGACTGGGTGCTTGAGGCCTATCCTTGAGGCTTGAGGCCTACCCTTTGTTCCCCTCAGTGTACGATCGTGTTTATTTGTTTTTTCTCCGCATTATCTTCAATTTCTATCTTTCCCACTTTCTTAACGTCCCCCATCCCAAGTAATCGCTTTATTTCTTATCTTAAAAAAAAACCGCTACCTTTCTCCGATTCTTCTTCTTATTATTATTATTATTCATCTCCTCTTCTTCATCCTCCCCTTCTTCTTCCTCGATTTTTTTCTACAACACTTCCATGACCTAATCTGTTGAAAACTCTCTCAAACATGAATAACAGCAACAAAAACGATCTCTTATAATGGTTCATCTTCCTCGTTCACACGTGTGATACTCTTTACTGCATCAGAATGCACTACTCTTCTGCTATTTAAACAGACTGCTCTCAATTCGACCTTTCCTTCATACTTTGCCTAAAAAATCCAACTGTTACAGCATTTCTTCTCTCCATTCTCTGAATTCGCCTTTATTGCATCCATCAAGAATTGTGTTAAATCGCATAACTGACCTTAAACTTTAAAAACCCCAGTTTGCTATGAATGTTCGCTTTCCATCAACCATTCTTTTTTTTCCAACTTCAGTGCCAACTCACCCCTCTCACCCCTCACTCTCAAAGCAACCATCATACTCCTCTCCCTCCAAGCCTCCCTCTCACCTCTCTCAAAAACTCCCCCCTCACCTTTCTCCCACCATTCTTCCCCCTCACTCAACCTTCCCAAAGTTGCCCCTCCCTCCCATCCACAAAGCGGCCTCCTTCCACCGCCCTCTCACCTCCATCTCTTCACTCCACCTCCTCTAATCCTCAATGCCGTCTTCCCCCTCTCTTGTCCCCCCTCTCCGCAGCACCACAGAGCCTTTTCTCCTCCTCATTCGGCCCCCTCCCCGAGCTATTCTGCAATCCACCACACTCATTCAACAACACTCCTTACCTCCCCCTCATTCCTTGTCCTACCCTCCCCTCCCCCACCCCCTGCACCCAAAGCCTCCTCCCCGACCTCTTCATTAAAAGTTTGGACCTCAAATATCCGGGGCCTTCGCTCAAACCTTTCAGATCTTTCCATACAGGTTGCCACTGACAGACCAGACATAATCTGCCCAACAGAAACTTTCCTCCCCCAAGACGTGTCTGACTCCCAAGTATATCTCCCTGGTTACTCCCTCCTCCGGTATGACAGACCTGAGCCTCGTCCTGGTGGAGGTGTTGCTCTCTTCATCAAAGACTCTATTCCTCACTCTCCATGCACTGCCCTCACTCCCCCACACCCCGAAGAATACCTCTGGCTACGGCTTCCCCTCAACTCCCACCTCATGTTTATATGTGTACTGTACCGTCCACCTTACAGTGATGACTCCATCTACACCTCACTCTCTGAAAACATGGACGAACTTCTATCTTCTCATCCAAACTCTCTCTTCCTCATATGTGGTGACTTCAATTGTCATCATGCCAGTTGGCTAGGTGTGGGTTCCTCTGTCACCTGTCATGGCACCTCAGCAAAAGCTTTCTGCGACTCATTGGGACTGACTCAATTGGTCAACTTCCCTACCCGGATCTCAATCAATGGTACTCCATCTCTTTTGGATCTGATTTTGACAAATTTCCCTGACAATATCTGCTGCTCTTCCACTACTCCAATCGGTTCTTCTGACCACGTCCTTGTCAAAGTGGACATCTTTCTGGCTGTTATCAGAGAACCACCTCACCACCGTCGAGTCTGACATTTCATTCAAGCCGACTGGCAGGGTCTCCAAGCAGCCATCAAACTTATAGACTGGTCTCCTATCTCTACTTTCTCCAACATCAACTCATCCTGGGAATTCTTTCAAAGAAACTTGCTCTCCCTCATGTACAGATTTATCCCCTCTCGTGTTCAGTTGTCCTGCCCTTGGTTTACTGAAGCTTGTGGTGAGGCAGTTGTCCTCAAACAACTTGCCTTTGCCTCATGGAAAGCAAACCCAACTGAGGGTAATCTCTGTTCCTTTCATAAAGCTCAGAACAAGTGTGTATCTACCCTCAGGAGAGCCAGAAAACAACACCTTTCTCATCTCAAGTCTGAACTCTCAAACCTCTCTCCCTCCTCAAAATCCTCGTGGCGTCTAATCAAATCTGTTTCTGGTGTATGTTCCCCCTCCATCCCCTCCCTTACCTCAAATGGCCCCACTGCTGATACCGCACCTGAAAAAGCTGAAAACTAAACTCAGTGTTTGCAGCTAAATCTTGTGTCAAAAACCCATCACTTTCTCTACTCACCTTACCCAGTCGCACCCAGCTGTCCCTGGACTCTGTGTCCTTTTCTCCTGACAAGGTGGAGAGCTTGCTTTCAAACCTTGAGTCAGATTCTGCAACCGGTCCAGACGGCATCGGCCCACGTGTCCTCAAAGCCTGCTCTTCGACTCTTGCTCACCCTCTCTCTGTTCTATTCACCCTCTCATTTGTCCAAGGCTATCTGCCATCTGCTTGGAAATCAGCAAACATCACTGCCCTGCACAAAAATGTGCAAAAACAGATCCCTGCAACTACAGACCAATCAGCCTTCTCCCAATCATCAGCAAAGCTATGGAATCCATCATCACTTCAGACATCAAATCCTTCATCCTCTCCAATGGCTTGATTTCTGATCATCAATTTGGTTTCACACCAGGTCACTCTACCCTGGATATGCTGCTTCTGCTCTCCCAACAATGGATGGCGGTCCTCAATGCCAGACAGGAAATCAGAGCCGTATCCCTGGATATATCACGTGCTTTTGACACAGTTTGGCACCCTGCCTTGCTCACCAAACTCTCTTCCTATGGTATCCAAGGCCATCTCCACTCATGGCTCGCAGACTTCCTCTCCTGTCACAGTCAACGTGTGGCCCTAAATGGAGTTCTTTCATCCTCCCCCCCCCCCCTATTCCTGTATAGGCTGGAGTTCCTCAAGGTAGCGTTCTGGGCCCTGTTCTTTTTTCTGGTTTTCATCAATGATTTCTCCGACTATCTGGAAAAACCTATATGTCTATTTGCCTATGAATCCACCCTCTGCCGTACCATCGGTCATCCCTCAGACCAGCAAGCAGCAGCTTCTTTCTCACTGCTCATCTGGATAAAATCACAAACTGGTCCAACACATGGAACATGTCTTTCAATCCGGACAAATCTCACACTCTCACTATGTCTCTTCGAAAGGACCTTTTAGAACCCCCCCCCATATACTTTCTCAACAATCCTCTGGAAGAAGTCCTTTCTTTCAAGCTTCTGGGTCTCACTATCTGCCATGACCTTTCCTGGAAAAGCCACATTTCAAACCTCGCCTCTAAAGCCAGTCGCCGACTGGGAATCCTCCATCGTGCAAGGTCCTTACTCGACCCACCTGAGCTCCTGACCACTAGCAAAGCTTTTGTCCGCATCCTGATGGAGTATTGCTCTCCCCTCTGGGCTGGTGCTCCTGCCTCCCAACTTTCTCGGCTTCACGCTGTAGAAACCAAGGCATTTCGGATCATTGGCATCTCCTGCAATGAAGCTGAGTCTTTGGGCCTCTCACTCAATCACCGCAGGTTGGTCGGTGGTCTTTCTGTCTTCTACCGTCTCCTCTCCAGCCTCACCCCCCCTGCTCTCTATGCGATTTGTCCCAACCACATTTCCGCAGGGCGCTCAAGGTCCGTCAACAACCCTCTTCTGGTAAACTACCAAAATCACGAATCACTGCTCACCTTCACTCTTTCATTCCTCTTTTTTCCCGCCTTTGGAATAAACTCCCTCACTCTATTCAATCCCATTCTTCCCTCCAGGCCTTCAAAACAGCTGTTCACCACCACCTCTTATCATCCCCCATCCAAATCGTCGATATTTTCTACCCCCGATAATCCACCCAAGCCCCCCTCCTTCAAATTCCCTGCTTTCCTTCCTGAAAGTCCCTGTAATGTCCATCTTCTTTAACCCATGTTCCCCGTCCCATCCCTCTCCCTTCCACAGATCTCCAAATGTCCCTGTTCCCCACTATTTTGTCCTTCCCACTCCCACCCTCCTCCCCCCCCCTTGATGTGCGTTGTGTGTTAGCTCTCATACGAGCCTCGACAAGGTATACAAAAAAAATAGTTTTTGTCCCCATCTCTCAAAGGTGAAGAATCACTTTAAAAGTTCAATAACTCTCATTTTCAGATCCGGATTAGGATCTTCACCAAAATCGAATCGCTTTCTACTTGCCATACATCCAACCTGTCCACCAAGTTTAATCCAAATCCGTCCACAACTTTTTGAGATATCATGATATATATCATTTTTGGCCCATCTCTCAATGGTGAAGAATCACTAAAGAAATTCTAGTTGTCGTATCCAGATCTGGATCTTCCAGACAGAGAGGGGGTAAAAACATAACCTCCTTCACCTTCGGTGGTGGAGTTAATGAACAGCCGAAAGATAAGGGGGAAATGTCAACAGCAGGGCCGAGGGACAAAATAGATGGAGACTGCCAACAAGGGATCAGGGTAAGGATGAGTGAGTGCTATCGGAGCATGTTGGGTGTGAATAAGATGGATACAGAAGAAAACTCACGTTGGAAAATCTGTAAATTTTGGGGGGAGGGTGGGGGTAGTTTAACGTGTTTTGAAAATATCATGGTCTTGAATGGGTTATGATCTCAGATGATGGTGAACAGCTGTCTTGAGCACCTGGAGGGAAGAATATGATTGAAGAGGATGTGTAAGTTGGTTCCACAGGTGCAAAGAAAGAGGAACAAATGAGTGGAGGTGAGCAGTGATTTTGGATTTTGGGAGTTTCACCAGAAGGGAGTTACTGGTGAAACATTTATTTATGAGCAAATACCACCCATTGCTTCGCTGACAGGAATACCAATGGAGAGAAAGAGAGAAGGAAAAAGAAAAAGAGAGAATGAAAAAGAAAGAGAGAGAAGGAGAGCAAGAAGGAAAAAAGAGAGAGGGAGAGCGAGAAGGAAAAAGAAAGAGAGGGAGAGAGAGAGAGCGAGAAGGAAAAAGAAAGAGAAAGGGAGAGCGAGAAGGAAAAAGAAAGAAAGAGAGAGCGAGAAGGAAAAAGAAAGAGAAAGGGAGAGCGAGAAAGAAAAAGAAAGAAAGAGAGAGCGAGAAGGAAAAAGAAAGAGAAAGAGAGAGCGAGAAGGAAAAAGAAAGAGAAAGAGAGAGAGAAAGAGAGAAAATGAAAAAGAAAAGGAGAGAGAAAAAGAAAACGAGAGAGAGAGAGAGAGAGAGAGAGAGAGAGAGAGAGAGAGAGAGAGAGAGAGAGAGAGAGAGAGAGAGAGAGAGAGAGAGAGAGAGAGAGAGAGAGAGAGAGAGAGAGATATATATATATATGTAGAGATATGTAGAGATATGTAGAGATATGTGGAGATATGTGGAAATATGTAGAGATATGTAGAGATATGTGGAGATATGTAGAGATATGTGGAGATATGTAGAGATATGTGGAAATATGTAGAGATATGTGGAGATATGTAGAGATATGTGGAGATATGTGGAAATATGTAGAGATATGTGGAGATATGTAGAGATATGTGGAAATATGTAGAGATATGTGGAGATGTAGAGATATATAGAGATATGAAGATATATGTGGAGATATGTAGAGATATGAAGATATATGTGGAGATATGTGGAGACATGAAGAGATATGTGGAGATATGTGGAGATATGTAGAGATATGTGGAGATATGTGGAGATATCTGGAGATATGTGGAGATATGTAGAGATATGTAGAGATATGTGGAGAAACGTGGAGATATGTGGAAATATGTGGAGATATGTAGAGATATGTGGAAATATGTGGAGATATGTGGAGAAACGTGGAGATATGTGGAGATATGAAGAGATATGTGGAGATATGTGGAGAAAGGTGGAGATATGTGGAGATATGTAGAAATATGTGGAAATATGTTGAGATATGTGGAGATATGTGGAGATATGTAGAGATATGTAGAGATATGTAGAGATATGTAGACATATTTAGAGATATGTGGAGATATGTGGAGATATGTGGAGAAACATGGAGATATGTGGAGATATGTGGAGATATGTGGAGAAACGTGGAGATATGTGGAGAAACGTGGAGATATGTAGAGATATGTGGAAATATGCGGAGATATGTAGAGATATGTGGAGAAACGTGGAGATATGTGGAGATATGTAGAGATATGTGGAAATATGTGGAGATATGTAGAGATATGTGGAAATATGTGGAGAAACGTGGAGATATGTGGAGATATGTGGAGATATGTGGAGATATGTGGAGAAAGGTGGAGATATGTGGAGATATGTGGAAATATGTTGAGATATGTGGAGATATGTAGAGATATGTGGAGATATGTGGAGATATGTGGAGATATGTGGAGATATGTAGAGATATGTGGAGATATGTGGAGATATGTGGAGATATGTAGAGATATGTGGAGATATGTAGTGATATGTAGAGATATATAGAGATATGTAGAGATATGTGGAAATATGTAGAGATATGTGGAAATATGTAGAGATATGTGGAGATATGTGGAGATATGTAGAGATATGTAGAGATATGTGGAGATATGTAGAGATATGTGGAAATATGTAGAGGTATGTGGAGATATGTGGAGATATGTAGAGATATGTGGAAATATGTAGAGATATGTGGAAATATGTAGAGATATGTAGAGATATGTAGAGATATGTGGAGATATGTAGAGATATGTGGAGATATGTAGAGATATGTAGAGATATGTGGAGATATGTAGAGATATGTGGAGATATGTGGAGATATGTAGGGATATGTGGAGATATAGAGATATGTAGAGATATGTAGAGATATGTGGAGATGTAGAGATATATAGAGATATGAAGATATATGTGGAGATATGTAGAGATATGTGGAGATATGTGGAGATATGTAGAGATATGAAGATATATGTGGAGATATGTGGAGATATGTGGAGATATGTGGAGATATGTGGAAATATGTAGAGATATGTGGAGATATGTAGAGATATGTAGAGATATGTAGAGATATGTAGAGATATGTAGAGATATGTGGAGATATGTGGAAATATGTAGAGATATGTGGAGATATGTGGAGATATGTAGAGATATGAAGATATATGTGGAGATATGTGGAGATATGTGGAGATATGTGGAGATATGTGGAGATATGTAGAGATATGTGGAGATATGTAGAGATATGTAGAGATATGTGGAGATATGTAGAGATATGTGGAGATATGTGGAGATATGTAGGGATATGTGGAGATATAGAGATATGTAGAGATATGTAGAGATATGTGGAGATGTAGAGATATATAGAGATATGAAGATATATGTGGAGATATGTAGAGATATGTGGAGATATGTGGAGATATATAGAGATATGAAGATATATGTGGAGATATGTGGAGATATGTGGAGATATGTAGAGATATGTGGAGATATGTGGAGATATGTAGAGATATGTGGAAATATGTAGAGATATGTGGAGATATGTGGAGATATGTAGAGATATGTGGAAATATGTAGAGATATGTGGAGATATGTGGAGATATGTAGAGATATGTGGAAATATGTAGAGATATGTGGAGATATGTGGAGATATGTCGAGATATGTGGAGATATGTAGATATATGTGGAGATATGTAGATATATGTGGAGATATGTGGAGATATGTGGAGATATGTAGAGATATGTGGAGATATGTGGAGATATGTAGGGATATGTGGAGATATAGAGATATGTAGAGATATGTAGAGATATGTGGAGATGTTGAGATATATAGAGATATGAAGATATATGTGGAGATATGTGGAGATATGTGGAGATATGTGGAGATATGTGGAGATATGTGGAGATATGTAGAGATATGTAGAGATATGTGGAGATATGTGGAGATATGTGGAGATATGTGGAGATATGTAGAGATATGTAGATATATGTGGAGATATGTGGAGACATGAAGAGATATGTGGAGATATGTGGAGATATGTAGAGATATGTGGAGATATCTGGAGATATGTGGAGATATGTAGAGATATGTGGAGATATGTAGAGATATGTGGAAATATGTAGAGATATGTGGAAATATGTGGAGATATGTGGAGAAACGTGGAGATATGTGGAGATATGTAGAGATATGTGGAGATATGTGGAGAAAGGTGGAGATATGTGGAGATATGTAGAAATATGTGGAAATATGTTGAGATATGTGGAGATATGTGGAGATATGTAGAGATATGTAGAGATATGTAGAGATATGTAGAGATATGTAGACATATTTAGAGATATGTAGAGATATGTGGAGATATGTGGAGATATGTGGAGAAACGTGGAGATATGTGGAGATATGTGGAGATATGTGGAGAAACGTGGAGATATGTAGAGATATGTGGAAATATGTGGAGATATGTAGAGATATGTGGAGATATTTAGAGATATGTGGAAATATGTGGAGATATGTAGAGATATGTGGAAATATGTGGAGAAACGTGGAGATATGTGGAGATAAGTAGAGATATGTAGAGATATGTCGAGATATGCGGAGATATGTGGAAATATGTAGAGATATGTGGAGATATGTGGAGAAACGTGGAGATATGTGGAGATACGTAGAGATATGTAGAGATATGTAGAGATATGTGGAGATATGTGGAAATATGTAGAGATATGTGGAAATATGTAGAGATATGTGGAGATATGTAGAGATATGTGGAGATATGTAGAGATATGTGGAAATATGTAGAGATATGTGGAGATATGTAGAGATATGTGGAAATATGTAGAGATATGTGAAGATATGTAGAGATATGTGGAAATATGTAGAGATAAGTGGAGATATGTGGAAATATGTAGAGAAATGTGGAAATATGTTGAGATATGTAGAGATATGTGGAGATATGTAGAGATATGTGGAAATATGTAGAGATATGTAGAGATATGTGGAGATATGTAGAGATATGTGGAGATATGTAGAGATATGTGGAAATATGTAGAGATATGTGGAGATATGTAGAGATATGTAGAGATATGTGGAGATGTAGAGATATATAGAGATATGAAGATATATGTGGAGATATGTCGAGATATGTGGAGATATGTAGAGATATGTAGAGATATGTGGAGATGTAGAGATATATAGAGATATGAAGATATATGTGGAGATATGTAGAGATATGTGGAGATATGTGGAGATATGTCGAGATATGTGGAGATATGTAGAGATATGTAGAGATATGTAGACATATTTAGAGATATGTAGAGATATGTAGAGATATGTGGAGAAACGTGGAGATATGTGGAAATATGTGGAGATATGTAGAGATATGTGGAGATATGTGGAGACATGTAGAGATATGTGGAGATATGTAGAGATATGTAGACATATTTAGAGATATGTAGAGATATGTAGAGATATGTGGAGAAACGTGGAGATATGTGGAAATATGTGGAGATATGTAGAGATATGTGGAAATATGTGGAGATATGTGGAGAAACGTGGAGATATGTGGAGATACGTAGAGATATGTGGAGATATGTAGAAATATGTGGAAATATGTTGAGATATGTGGAGATATGTGGAGATATGTAGAGATATGTGGAGATATGTAGAGATATGTAGAGATATGTAGAGATATGTAGACATATTTAGAGATATGTGGAGATATGTGGAGATATGTGGAGAAACGTGGAGATATGTGGAGATATGTGGAGATATGTGGAGAAACGTGGAGATATGTGGAGAAACGTGGAGATATGTAGAGATATGTGGAAATATGTGGAGATATGTGGAGATATGTAGAGATATGTGGAAATATGTGGAGATATGTAGAGATATGTGGAAATATGTGGAGAAACGTGGAGATATGTGGAGAAAGGTGGAGATATGTGGAGATATGTGGAAATATGTTGAGATATGTGGAGATATGTGGAGATATGTGGAGATATGTGGAGATATGTGGAGATATGTAGAGATATGGAGATATGTAGAGATATATAGAGATATGAAGATATATGTGGAGATATGTGGAGACATGAAGAGATATGTGGAGATATGTGGAGATATGTAGAGATATGTGGAGATATGTGGAGATATCTGGAGATATGTGGAGACATGTAGAGATATGTGGAGATATGTAGAGATATGCAGAGCTATGTGGAGATATGTAGAGATATGTGGAGATATGTGGAGATATGTAGGGATATGTGGAGATATAGAGATATGTCGAGATATGTAGAGATATGTGGAGATGTAGAGATATATAGAGATATGAAGATATATGTGGAGATATGTAGAGATATGTGGAGATATGTGGAGATATGTGGAGATATGTGGAGATATGTGGAGATATGTGGAGATATGTGGAGATATGTAGAGATATGTAGAGATATGTAGAGATATGTAGAGATATGTAGAGATATGTGGAGATATGTGGAGATATGTGGAGATATGTGGAGATATGTGGAGATATGTAGAGATATGTGGAGATATGTGGAGATATAGAGATATGTAGAGATATATAGAGATATGAAGATATATGTGGAGATATGTGGAGACATGAAGAGATATGTGGAGATATGTGGAGATATGTAGAGATATGTGGAGATATGTGGAGATATGTGGAGATATCTGGAGATATGTGGAGATATGTAGAGATATGTGGAGATATGTAGAGATATGTAGAGATATGTAGACATATTTAGAGATATGTAGAGATATGTAGAGATATGTGGAGAAACGTGGAGATATGTGGAGATATGTAGAGATATGTGGAAATATGTGGAGATATGTAGAGATATGTGGAAATATGTGGAGATATGTGGAGAAACGTGGAGATATGTGGAGATATGTAGAGATATGTGGAGATATGTGGAGAAAGGTGGAGATATGTGGAGATATGTAGAAATATGTGGAAATATGTTGAGATATGTGGAGATATGTAGAGATATGTGGAGATATGTAGAGATATGTAGAGATATGTAGAGATATGTAGACATATTTAGAGATATGTGGAGATATGTGGAGATATGTGGAGATATGTGGAGAAACGTGGAGATATGTGGAGATATGTGGAGATATGTGGAGAAACGTGGAGATATGTGGAGAAACGTGGAGATATGTAGAGATATGTGGAAATATGTGGAGATATGTAGAGATATGTGGAGAAACGTGGAGATATGTGGAGATATGTTGAGATATGTGGAAATATGTGGAGATATGTAGAGATATGTGGAAATATGTGGAGAAACGTGGAGATATGTGGAGATATGTGGAGATATGTGGAGATATGTGGAGAAAGGTGGAGATATGTGGAGATATGTGGAAATATGTTGAGATATGTGGAGATATGTAGAGATATGTAGAGATATGTCGAGATATGCGGAGATATGTGGAAATATGTAGAGATATGTGGAGATATGTGGAGATATGGTGAGATATGTGGAGATACGTAGAGATATGTAGAGATATGTAGAGATATGTGGAGATATGTGGAGCTATGAAGAGATATATGGAGATATGTAGAGATATGTGGAGATATGTGGAGATATGTGGAGATATGTAGAGATATGTGGAGATATGTGGAGATATCTGGAGATATGTGGAGATATGTTGAGATATATAGAGATATGTAGAGATATGTGGAGATATGTGGAGATATGTAGAGATATGTAGAGATATGTAGAGATATGTAGAGATATGTAGAGATATGTAGAGATATGTAGACATATTTAGAGATATGTAGAGATATGTAGAGATATGTGGAAATATGTGGAGACATGTAGAGATATGTGGAGAAACGTGGAGATGTGTGGAGATATGTAGAAATATGTGGAAATATGTTGAGATATGTTGAGATATATAGAGATATGTGGAGATATGTGGAGATATGTGGAGAAAGGTGGAGATATGTGGAGATATGTAGAAATATGTGGAAATATGTTGAGATATGTTGAGATATATAGAGATATGTGGAGATATGTGGAGATATGTAGAGATATATAGAGATATGTGGAGATATGTGGAGATATGTAGAGATATGTGGAAATATGTAGAGATATGTGGAGATATGTAGAGATATGTGGAAATATGTAGAGATATGTGAAGATATGTAGAGATATGTGGAAATATGTAGAGATAAGTGGAGATATGTGGAAATATGTAGAGAAATGTGGAAATATGTTGAGATATGTAGAGATATGTGGAGATATGTAGAGATATGTGGAAATATGTAGAGATATGTAGAGATATGTGGAGATATGTAGAGATATGTGGAGATATGTAGAGATATGTGGAAATATGTAGAGATATGTGGAGATATGTAGAGATATGTAGAGATATGTGGAGATGTAGAGATATATAGAGATATGAAGATATATGTGGAGATATGTCGAGATATGTGGAGATATGTAGAGATATGTAGAGATATGTGGAGATGTAGAGATATATAGAGATATGAAGATATATGTGGAGATATGTAGAGATATGTGGAGATATGTCGAGATATGTGGAGATATGTAGAGATATGTAGAGATATGTAGACATATTTAGAGATATGTAGAGATATGTAGAGATATGTGGAGAAACGTGGAGATATGTGGAAATATGTGGAGATATGTGGAGATATGTAGAGATATGTGGAAATATGTGGAGATATGTAGAGATATGTGGAAATATGTGGAGAAACGTGGAGATATGTGGAGAAAGGTGGAGATATGTGGAGATATGTGGAAATATGTTGAGATATGTGGAGATATGTGGAGATATGTGGAGATATGTGGAGATATGTGGAGATATGTAGAGATATGGAGATATGTAGAGATATATAGAGATATGAAGATATATGTGGAGATATGTGGAGACATGAAGAGATATGTGGAGATATGTGGAGATATGTAGAGATATGTGGAGATATGTGGAGATATCTGGAGATATGTGGAGACATGTAGAGATATGTGGAGATATGTAGAGATATGTGGAGATATGTAGAGATATGCAGAGCTATGTGGAGATATGTAGAGATATGTGGAGATATGTGGAGATATGTAGGGATATGTGGAGATATAGAGATATGTCGAGATATGTAGAGATATGTGGAGATGTAGAGATATATAGAGATATGAAGATATATGTGGAGATATGTGGAGATATGTGGAGATATGTGGAGATATGTGGAGATATGTGGAGATATGTGGAGATATGTGGAGATATGTAGAGATATGTAGAGATATGTAGAGATATGTAGAGATATGTGGAGATATGTGGAGATATGTGGAGATATGTGGAGATATGTAGAGATATGTAGAGATATGTGGAGATATGTGGAGATATAGAGATATGTAGAGATATATAGAGATATGAAGATATATGTGGAGATATGTGGAGACATGAAGAGATATGTGGAGATATGTGGAGATATGTAGAGATATGTGGAGATATGTGGAGATATGTGGAGATATCTGGAGATATGTGGAGATATGTAGAGATATGTGGAGATATGTAGAGATATGTAGAGATATGTAGACATATTTAGAGATATGTAGAGATATGTAGAGATATGTGGAGAAACGTGGAGATATGTGGAGATATGTAGAGATATGTGGAAATATGTGGAGATATGTAGAGATATGTGGAAATATGTTGAGATATGTGGAGATATGTGGAGAAACGTGGAGATATGTGGAGATATGTAGAGATATGTGGAGATATGTGGAGAAAGGTGGAGATATGTGGAGATATGTAGAAATATGTGGAAATATGTTGAGATATGTGGAGATATGTGGAGATATGTAGAGATATGTGGAGATATGTAGAGATATGTAGAGATATGTAGAGATATGTAGACATATTTAGAGATATGTAGAGATATGTGGAGATATGTGGAGATATGTGGAGAAATGTGGAGATATGTGGAGATATATGGAGATATGTGGAGAAACGTGGAGATATGTAGAGATATGTGGAAATATGTGGAGATATGTAGAGATATGTGGAGAAACGTGGAGATATGTGGAGATATGTAGAGATATGTGGAAATATGTGGAGATATGTAGAGATATGTGGAAATATGTGGAGAAACGTGGAGATATGTGGAGATATGTAGAGATATGTGGAGATATGTGGAGAAAGGTGGAGATATGTGGAGATATGTGGAAATATGTTGAGATATGTGGAGATATGTAGAGATATGTAGAGATATGTCGAGATATGCGGAGATATGTGGAAATATGTAGAGATATGTGGAGATATGTGGAGATATTGTGAGATATGTGGAGATACGTAGAGATATGTAGAGATATGTAGAGATATGTGGAGATATGTGGAGCTATGAAGAGATATATGGAGATATGTAGAGATATGTGGAGATATGTGGAGATATGTGGAGATATGTAGAGATATGTGGAGATATGTGGAGATATCTGGAGATATGTGGAGATATGTTGAGATATGTAGAGATATGTAGAGATATGTAGAGATATGTAGAGATATGTAGACATATTTAGAGATATGTAGAGATATGTAGAGATATGTGGAAATATGTGGAGACATGTAGAGATATGTGGAGAAACGTGGAGATGTGTGGAGATATGTAGAGATATGTGGAAATATGTGGAGAAACATGGAGATATGTAGAGATATGTGGAGATATGTGGAGAAAGGTGGAGATATGTGGAGATATGTAGAAATATGTGGAAATATGTTGAGATATGTTGAGATATATAGAGATATGTGGAGATATGTGGAGATATGTGGAGAAAGGTGGAGATATGTGGAGATATGTAGAAATATGTGGAAATATGTTGAGATATGTTGAGATATATAGAGATATGTGGAGATATGTGGAGATATGTAGAGATATATAGAGATATGTGGAGATATGTGGAGATATGTAGAGATATATAGAGATATGTGGAGATATATAGAGATATGTGGAGATTTGTGGAGATATGTGGAGATATGTAGAGATATATAGAGATATGTAGAGATATGTGGAGATATGTGGAGATATGTGGAGATACGTGGAGATATGTAGAGATATGTAGAGATATGTAGAGATATATAGAGATATGTGGAGATATGTAGAGATATGTGGAGATATGTAGAGATATGTAGAGATATGTAGAGATATGTAGAGATATGTGGAGATATGTGGAGATATGAAGAGATATATGGAGATATGTAGAGATATGTAGAGATATGTGGAGATATGTGGAGATATGTAGAGATATGTAGAGATATGTGGAGATATGTGGAGATATATGGAGATATGTGGAGATATGTGGAGAAACGTGGAGATATGTAGAGATATGTGGAAATATGTGGAGATATGTAGAGATATGTGGAAATATGTGGAGAAACGTGGAGATATGTGGAGATATGTAGAGATATGTGGAAATATGTGGAGATATGTAGAGATATGTGGAAATATGTGGAGAAACGTGGAGATATGTGGAGATATGTAGAGATATGTGGAGATATGTGGAGAAAGGTGGAGATATGTGGAGATATGTGGAAATATGTTGAGATATGTGGAGATATGTAGAGATATGTAGAGATATGTCGAGATATGCGGAGATATGTGGAAATATGTAGAGATATGTGGAGATATGTGGAGATATGGTGAGATATGTGGAGATACGTAGAGATATGTAGAGATATGTAGAGATATGTGGAGATATGTGGAGCTATGAAGAGATATATGGAGATATGTAGAGATATGTGGAGATATGTGGAGATATGTGGAAATATGTTGAGATATGTTGAGATATATAGAGATATGTGGAGATATGTGGAGATATGTAGAGATATATAGAGATATGTGGAGATATGTGGAGATATGTCGAGATATATAGAGATATGTGGAGATATATAGAGATATGTGGAGATTTGTGGAGATATGTGGAGATATGTAGAGATATATAGAGATATGTAGAGATATGTGGAGATACGTAGAGATATAGAGATATATAGAGATATGTGGAGATATGTAGAGATATGTGGAGATATGTAGAGATATGTAGAGATATGTAGAGATATGTAGAGATATGTGGAGATATGTGGAGATATATGGAGATATGTAGAGATATGTGGAGATATGTAGAGATATGTGGAGATATGTGGAGATATGTGGAGATATGTTGAGATATATAGAGATATGTAGAGATATGTAGAGATATGTGGAGATATGTGGAGATATGTAGAGATATGTGGAGATATGTAGAGATATGTAGAGATATGTAGAGATATGTAGAGATATGTGGAGATATGTGGAGATATATGGAGATATGTAGAGATATGTGGAGATATGTGGAGATATGTAGAGATATGTGGAGATATGTGGAGATATATGGAGATATGTGGAGATATGTGGAGATATGTGGAGATATGTGGAGATATGTGGAGATATGTAGAGATATGTGGAGATATGTAGAGATATGTGGAGATATGTAGAGATATGTAGAGATATGTGGAAATATGTAGAGATATGTGGAGATATGTAGAGATATGTAGAGATATGTGGAGATATGTGGAGATATGTAGAGATATGTGGAGATATGTGGAGATATGTAGAGATATGTAGAGATATGTAGAGATATGTGGAGATATGTAGAGATATGTGGAGATATGTAGAGATATGTAGAGATATGTGGAGATATGTAGAGATATGTGGAGATATGTGGAGATATATGGAGATATGTGGAGATATGTTGAGATATATAGAGATATGTAGAGATATGTGGAGATATGTGGAGATATGTGGAGATATGTAGAGATATAGAGATATGTGGAGAAAGGTGGAGATATGTGGAGATATGTAGAAATATGTGGAAATATATTGAGATATGTTGAGATATATAGAGATATGTGGAGATATGTGGAGATATGTAGAGATATATGGAGATATGTGGAGATATGTGGAGATATGTAGAGATATATAGAGATATGTGGAGATATATAGAGATATGTGGAGATTTGTGGAGATATGTGGAGATATGTAGAGATATATAGAGATATGTAGAGATATGTGGAGATATGTGGAGATATGTAGAGATATGTGGATGTCGAGATATGTGGAGATATATGGAGATATGTAGAGATATGTGGAGATATGTGGAGATATGTAGAGATATGTGGAGATATGTGGAGATATATGGAGATATGTGGAGATATGTTGAGATATATAGAGATATGTAGAGATATGTAGAGATATGTGGAGATATGTGGAGATATGTGGAGATATGTGGAGATATGTAGAGATATGTGGAGATATGTAGAGACATGTAGAGATATGTAGAGATATGTAGAGATATGTGGAGATATGTAGAGATATGTAGAGATATGTAGAGATATGTAGACATATTTAGAGATATGTAGAGATATGTGGAAATATGTGGAGATATGTAGAGATATGTGGAGAAACGTGGAGATGTGTGGAGATATGTAGAGATATGTGGAAATATGTGGAGATATGTGGAGAAACATGGAGATATGTAGAGATATGTGGAGATATGTGGAGATATGTGGAAATATGTGGAGATATGTAGAGATATGTGGAAATATGTGGAGAAACGTGGAGATATGTGGAGATATGTAGAGATATGTGGAGATATGTGGAGAAAGGTGGAGATATGTGGAGATATGTGGAAATATGTTGAGATATGTGGAGATATGTAGAGATATGTAGAGATATGTCGAGATATGCGGAGATATGTGGAAATATGTAGAGATATGTGGAGATATGTGGAGATATGGTGAGATATGTGGAGATACGTAGAGATATGTAGAGATATGTAGAGATATGTGGAGATATGTGGAGCTATGAAGAGATATATGGAGATATGTAGAGATATGTGGAGATATGTGGAGATATGTGGAAATATGTTGAGATATGTTGAGATATATAGAGATATGTGGAGATATGTGGAGATATGTAGAGATATATAGAGATATGTGGAGATATGTGGAGATATGTCGAGATATATAGAGATATGTGGAGATATATAGAGATATGTGGAGATTTGTGGAGATATGTGGAGATATGTAGAGATATATAGAGATATGTAGAGATATGTGGAGATACGTAGAGATATAGAGATATATAGAGATATGTGGAGATATGTAGAGATATGTGGAGATATGTAGAGATATGTAGAGATATGTAGAGATATGTAGAGATATGTGGAGATATGTGGAGATATATGGAGATATGTAGAGATATGTGGAGATATGTAGAGATATGTGGAGATATGTGGAGATATGTGGAGATATGTTGAGATATATAGAGATATGTAGAGATATGTAGAGATATGTGGAGATATGTGGAGATATGTAGAGATATGTGGAGATATGTAGAGATATGCAGAGATATGTAGAGATATGTAGAGATATGTGGAGATATGTGGAGATATATGGAGATATGTAGAGATATGTGGAGATATGTGGAGATATGTAGAGATATGTGGAGATATGTGGAGATATATGGAGATATGTGGAGATATGTGGAGATATGTGGAGATATGTGGAGATATGTGGAGATATGTAGAGATATGTGGAGATATGTAGAGATATGTGGAGATATGTAGAGATATGTAGAGATATGTGGAAATATGTAGAGATATGTGGAGATATGTAGAGATATGTAGAGATATGTGGAGATATGTGGAGATATGTAGAGATATGTGGAGATATGTGGAGATATGTAGAGATATGTAGAGATATGTAGAGATATGTGGAGATATGTAGAGATATGTGGAGATATGTAGAGATATGTAGAGATATGTGGAGATATGTAGAGATATGTGGAGATATGTGGAGATATATGGAGATATGTGGAGATATGTTGAGATATATAGAGATATGTAGAGATATGTGGAGATATGTGGAGATATGTGGAGATACGTAGAGATATAGAGATATGTGGAGAAAGGTGGAGATATGTGGAGATATGTAGAAATATGTGGAAATATATTGAGATATGTTGAGATATATAGAGATATGTGGAGATATGTGGAGATATGTAGAGATATATGGAGATATGTGGAGATATGTGGAGATATGTAGAGATATATAGAGATATGTGGAGATATATAGAGATATGTGGAGATTTGTGGAGATATGTGGAGATATGTAGAGATATATAGAGATATGTAGAGATATGTGGAGATATGTGGAGATATGTAGAGATATGTGGATGTCGAGATATGTGGAGATATATGGAGATATGTAGAGATATGTGGAGATATGTGGAGATATGTAGAGATATGTGGAGATATGTGGAGATATATGGAGATATGTGGAGATATGTTGAGATATATAGAGATATGTAGAGATATGTAGAGATATGTGGAGATATGTGGAGATATGTGGAGATATGTGGAGATATGTAGAGATATGTGGAGATATGTAGAGACATGTAGAGATATGTAGAGATATGTAGAGATATGTGGAGATATGTAGAGATATGTAGAGATATGTAGAGATATGTAGACATATTTAGAGATATGTAGAGATATGTGGAAATATGTGGAGATATGTAGAGATATGTGGAGAAACGTGGAGATGTGTGGAGATATGTAGAGATATGTGGAAATATGTGGAGATATGTGGAGAAACATGGAGATATGTAGAGATATGTGGAGATATGTGGAGATATGTGGAGATATGTGGAAATATGTTGAGATATGTTGAGATATATAGAGATATGTGGAGATATGTGGAGATATGTAGAGATATTTAGAGATATGTGGAGATATGTGGAGATATGTCGAGATATATAGAGATATGTGGAGATATATAGAGATATGTGGAGATTTGTGGAGATATGTGGAGATATTTAGAGATATATAGAGATATGTGGAGATATGTGGAGATATGTAGAGATATGTAGAGATATGTAGAGATATGTAGAGATATGTGGAGATATGTGGAGATATATGGAGATATGTAGAGATATGTGGAGATATGTAGAGATATGTGGAGATATGTGGAGATATGTTGAGATATATAGAGATATGTAGAGATATGTAGAGATATGTGGAGATATGTAGAGATATGTGGAGATATGTAGAGATATGTAGAGATATGTAGAGATATGTAGAGATATGTGGAGATATGTGGAGATATATGGAGATATGTAGAGATATGTGGAGATATGTGGAGATATGTAGAGATATGTGGAGATATGTGGAGATATATGGAGATATGTGGAGATATGTGGAGATATGTGGAGATATGTGGAGATATGTAGAGATATGTGGAGATATGTAGAGATATGTGGAGATATGTAGAGATATGTAGAGATATGTGGAAATATGTAGAGATATGTGGAGATATGTAGAGATATGTGGAGATATGTGGAGATATGTAGAGATATGTGGAGATATGTGGAAATATGTAGAGATATGTAGAGATATGTGGAGATATGTAGAGATATGTGGAGATATGTAGAGATATGTAGAGATATGTGGAGATATGTAGAGATATGTAGAGATATGTGGAGATATGTGGAGATATATAGAGATATGTGGAGATATGTTGAGATATATAGAGATATGTGGAGATATGTGGAGATATGTAGAGATATATAGAGATATGTGGAGATATTTCGAGATATGTGGAGATTTGTGGAGATATGTGGAGAAACGTGGAGATATGTGGAGATATGTAGAGATATGTGGAGATATGTGGAGAAAGTTGGAGATATGTAGAAATATGTGGAAATATGTTGAGATATGTGGAGATATGTGGAGATATGTAGAGATATGTAGAGATATGTCGAGATATGCGGAGATATGTGGAGATATGTAGAGATATGTGGAGATATGTGGAGAAACGTGGAGATATGTGGAGATACGTAGAGATATGTAGAGATATGTCGAGATATGTAGAGATATGAAGAGATATATAGAGATATGTGGAGATATTTCGAGATATGTGGAGATTTGTGGAGATATGTAGAGATATGTAGAGATATGTAGAGATATGTAGAGATATGTGGAGATATGTAGAGATATGTAGAGATATGTGGAAATATGTGGAGATATGTGGAGATATGTAGAGATATGTGGAGATGTAGAGATATGTAGAGATATATAGGGATATGAAGATATATGTGGAGATATGTGGAGATATGTGGAGATTTGTGGAGATATGTGGAGATATGTGGAGATATGTAGAGATATGTGGAGATATGTGGAGATATGTGGAGAAACGTGGAGATATGTGGAGATATGTAGAGATATGTGGAAATATGTGGAGATATGTAGAGATATGTGGAGATATGTGGAGAAACGTGGAGATATGTGGAGATATGTGGAGATATGTGGAGATATGTGGAGAAAGGTGGAGATATGTGGAGATATGTAGAAATATGTGGAAATATGTTGAGATATGTGGAGATATGTGGAGATATGTAGAGATATGTAGAGATATGTCGAGATATGCGGAGATATGTGGAAATATGTAGAGATATGTGGAGAAACGTGGAGATACGTGGAGATATGTAGAGATATGTAGAGATATGTAGAGATATGAAGAGATATATAGAGATATGAAGAGATATGTGGAGATATGTAGAGATATGTGGAGATATGTGGAGATAGATAGAGATATGTGGAGATATGTGGAGGTATGTAGAGATATATAGAGATATGTGGAGATATGTGGAGATATGTGGAGGTATGTAGAGATATATAGAGATATGTGGAGATATTTCGAGATATGTGGAGATTTGTGGAGATATGTGGAGATATGTAGAGATATGCGGAGATATGTGGAGATATGTGGAGATATGTGGAGATATGTGGAGATATGTGGAAATATGTGGAGATATGTAGAGATATGTGGAGATATGTGGAGAAACGTAGAGATATGTGGAGATATGTAGAGATATGTGGAGAAAGGTGGAGATATGTGGAAATATGTTGAGATATGTGGAGATATGTAGAGATATGTCGAGATATGCGGAGATATGTGGAAATATGTAGAGATATGTGGAGATATGTGGAGAAACGTGGAGATACGTAGAGATACGTAGAGATATGTAGAGATATGTAGAGATATGAAGAGATATATTGAGATATGTGGAGATATGTGGAGATATATAGAGATATGTGGAGATATATAGAGATATGTCGAGATATGTAGAGATATGTAGAGATATGTGGAGATATGTGGAGATATATAGAGATATGTGGAGATATGTAGAGATATGTGGAAATATGTAGAGATATGTGGAAATATGTAGAGATATGTGGATGTAGAGATATGTTGAGATATGTAGAGATATGTTGAGATATGTAGAGATATGTAGAGATATGTAGAGATATGTAGAGATATGTAGACATATTTAGAGATATGTAGAGGTATGTAGAGATATGTAGAGATATGTGGAGATATGTAGAGATATGTGGAGATATGTAGAGATATGTGGAAATATGTAGAGATATGTAGAGATATGTGGAAATATGTGGAGATATGTGGAGATATGTAGAGATATGTGGATATGTAGAGATATGTAGAGATATATAGGGATATGAAGATATATGTGGAGATATGTGGAGATATGTGGAGATATGTGGAGATTTGTGGAGATATGTGGAGATATGTGGAGATATGTAGAGATATGTGGAGATATGTGGAGAAACGTGGAGATATGTGGAGATATGTAGAGATATGTGGAAATATGTGGAGATATGTAGAGATATGTAGAGATATGTGGAGATATGTGGAGAAACGTGGAGATATGTGGAGATATGTGGAGATATGTGGAGATATGTGGAGAAAGGTGGAGATATGTGGAGATATGTAGAAATATGTGGAAATATGTTGAGATATGTGGAGATATGTGGAGATATGTAGAGATATGTCGAGATATGTCGAGATATGCGGAGATATGTGGAAATATGTAGAGATATGTGGAGAAACGTGGAGATACGTGGAGATATGTAGAGATATGTAGAGATATGTAGAGATATGAAGAGATATATAGAGATATGAAGAGATATGTGGAGATATGTAGAGATATGTGGAGATATGTGGAGATAGATAGAGATATGTGGAGATATGTGGAGGTATGTAGAGATATATAGAGATATGTGGAGATATGTGGAGATATGTGGAGGTATGTAGAGATATATAGAGATATGTGGAGATTTGTGGAGATATGTGGAGATATGTAGAGATATGCGGAGATATGTGGAGATATGTGGAGATATGTGGAGATATGTGGAGATTTGTGGAAATATGTGGAGATATGTAGAGATATGTGGAGATATGTGGAGAAACGTAGAGATATGTGGAGATATGTAGAGATATGTGGAGAAAGGTGGAGATATGTGGAAATATGTTGAGATATGTGGAGATATGTAGAGATATGTCGAGATATGCGGAGATATGTGGAAATATGTAGAGATATGTGGAGATATGTGGAGAAACGTGGAGATACGTAGAGATACGTAGAGATATGTAGAGATATGTAGAGATATGAAGAGATATATTGAGATATGTGGAGATATATAGAGATATGTGGAGATATGTTGAGATATATAGAGATATGTGGAGATATGTGGAGATATGTCGAGATATATAGAGATATGTGGAGATATTTCGAGATATGTGGAGATACGTAGAGATATGTAGAGATATGTAGAGATATGTGGAAATATGTAGAGATATGTGGATGTAGAGATATGTTGAGATATGTAGAGATATGTTGAGATATGTAGAGATATGTAGAGATATGTGGAGATATGTAGAGATATGTAGACATATTTAGAGATATGTAGAGATATGTAGAGATATGTAGAGATATGTGGAGATATGTAGAGATATGTGGAGATATGTAGAGATATGTGGAAATATGTAGAGATATGTAGAGATATGTGGAAATATGTGGAGATATGTGGAGATATGTAGAGATATGTGGACATGTAGAGATATGTAGAGATATATAGGGATATGAAGATATATGTGGAGATATGTGGAGATATGTGGAGATTTGTGGAGATATGTGGAGATATGTGGAGATATGTGGAGATATGTGGAGATATGTGGAGAAACGTGGAGATATGTGGAGATATGTAGAGATATGTGGAAATATGTGGAGATATGTAGAGATATGTGGAGATATGTGGAGAAACGTGGAGATATGTGGAGATATGTGGAGATATGTGGAGAAAGGTGGAGATATGTGGAGATATGTAGAAATATGTGGAAATATGTTGAGATATGTGGAGATATGTGGAGATATGTAGAGATATGTAGAGATATGTCGAGATATGCGGAGATATGTGGAAATATGTAGAGATATGTGGAGAAACGTGGAGATACGTGGAGATATGTAGAGATATGTCGAGATATGTAGAGATATGAAGAGATATATAGAGATATGTGGAGATATTTCGAGATATGTGGAGATTTGTGGAGATATGTAGAGATATGTAGAGATATGTAGAGATATGTAGAGATATGTGGAGATATGTGGAGATATGTAGAGATATGTAGAGATATGTGGAAATATGTGGAGATATGTGGAGATATGTAGAGATATGTGGAGATGTCGAGATATGTAGAGATATATAGGGATATGAAGATATATGTGGAGATATGTGGAGATATGTGGAGATTTGTGGAGATATGTGGAGATATGTGGAGATATGTGGAGATATGTGGAGATATGTGGAGAAACGTGGAGATATGTGGAGATATGTAGAGATATGTGGAAATATGTGGAGATATGTAGAGATATGTGGAGATATGTGGAGAAACGTGGAGATATGTGGAGATATGTGGAGATATGTGGAGAAAGGTGGAGATATGTGGAGATATGTAGAAATATGTGGAAATATGTTGAGATATGTGGAGATATGTGGAGATATGTAGAGATATGTAGAGATATGTCGAGATATGCGGAGATATGTGGAAATATGTAGAGATATGTAGAGATATGTCGAGATATGCGGAGATATGTGGAAATATGTAGAGATATGTGGAGAAACGTGGAGATACGTGGAGATATGAAGAGATATGTGGAGATATGTAGAGATATGTGGAGATATGTGGAGATATATAGAGATATGTGGAGATATGTGGAGGTATGTAGAGATATATAGAGATATGTGGAGATATGTGGAGATATGTGGAGGTATGTAGAGATATATAGAGATATGTGGAGATATTTCGAGATATGTGGAGATTTGTGGAGATATGTGGAGATATGTAGAGATATGCGGAGATATGTGGAGATATGTGGAGATATGTGGAGATATGTGGAGATATGTGGAAATATGTGGAGATATGTAGAGATATGTGGAGATATGTGGAGAAACGTAGAGATATGTGGAGATATGTAGAGATATGTGGAGAAAGGTGGAGATATGTGGAAATATGTTGAGATATGTGGAGATATGTAGAGATATGTCGAGATATGCGGAGATATGTGGAAATATGTAGAGATATGTGGAGATATGTGGAGAAACGTGGAGATACGTAGAGATACGTAGAGATATGTAGAGATATGTAGAGATATGAAGAGATATATTGAGATATGTGGAGATATATAGAGATATGTGGAGATATGTTGAGATATATAGAGATATGTGGAGATATGTGGAGATATGTAGAGATATATAGAGATATGTGGAGATATTTCGAGATATGTGGAGATACGTAGAGATATGTAGAGATATGTAGAGATATGTGGAAATATGTAGAGATATGTGGATGTAGAGATATGTTGAGATATGTAGAGATATGTTGAGATATGTAGAGATATGTAGAGATATGTAGAGATATGTGGAGATATGTAGAGATATGTAGACATATTTAGAGATATGTAGAGATATGTAGAGATATGTAGAGATATGTGGAGATATGTAGAGATATGTGGAGATATGTAGAGATATGTGGAAATATGTAGAGATATGTAGAGATATGTGGAAATATGTGGAGATATGTGGAGATATGTAGAGATATGTGGAGATGTAGAGATATGTAGAGATATATAGGGATATGAAGATATATGTGGAGATATGTGGAGATATGTGGAGATTTGTGGAGATATGTGGAGATATGTGGAGATATGTGGAGATATGTGGAGATATGTGGAGAAACGTGGAGATATGTGGAGATATGTAGAGATATGTGGAAATATGTGGAGATATGTAGAGATATGTGGAGATATGTGGAGAAACGTGGAGATATGTGGAGATATGTGGAGATATGTGGAGAAAGGTGGAGATATGTGGAGATATGTAGAAATATGTGGAAATATGTTGAGATATGTGGAGATATGTGGAGATATGTAGAGATATGTAGAGATATGTCGAGATATGCGGAGATATGTGGAAATATGTAGAGATATGTGGAGAAACGTGGAGATACGTGGAGATATGTAGAGATATGTAGAGATATGTAGAGATATGAAGAGATATATGGAGATATGTAGAGATATGTGGAGATATGTGGAGATAGATAGAGATATGTGGAGATATGTGGAGGTATGTAGAGATATATAGAGATATGTGGAGATATGTGGAGATATGTGGAGGTATGTAGAGATTTTTAGAGATATGTGGAGATTTGTGGAGATATGTGGAGATATGTAGAGATATGTCGAGATATGCGGAGATATGTGGAGATATGTGGAGATATGTGGAGATATGTGGAGATATGTGGAAATATGTGGAGATATGTAGAGATATGTGGAGATATGTGGAGAAACGTAGAGATATGTGGAGATATGTAGAGATATGTGGAGAAAGGTGGAGATATGTGGAAATATGTTGAGATATGTGGAGATATGTAGAGATATGTCGAGATATGCGGAGATATGTGGAAATATGTAGAGATATGTGGAGATATGTGGAGAAACGTGGAGATACGTAGAGATACGTAGAGATATGTAGAGATATGTAGAGATATGAAGAGATATATAGAGATATGTGGAGATATGTGGAGATATATAGAGATATGTGGAGATATGTTGAGATATATAGAGATATGTGGAGATATGTGGAGATATGTAGAGATATATAGAGATATGTGGAGATATTTCGAGATATGTGGAGATATGTAGAGATATGTGGAGATATGTGGAGATATGTGGAGATATGTGGAGATACGTGGAGATATGTAGAGATATGTAGAGATATGTAGAGATATATAGAGATACGTGGAGATATGTAGAGATATATAGAGATATGTGGACATATGTGGCGATATGTAGAGATATGTGGAGATATGTGGAGATATGTGGAGATATATAGAGATATGTCGAGATATGTAGAGATATGTAGAGATATGTGGAGATATGTGGAGATATATAGAGATATGTGGAGATATGTAGAGATATGTAGAGATATGTAGAGATATGTGGAGATATGTGGAGATATATGGAGATATGTGGAGATATGTTGAGATATATAGAGATATGTGGAGATATGTGGAGATATGTAGAGATATATAGAGATATGTGGAGATATTTCGAGATATGTGGAGATTTGTGGAGATATGTGGAGAAACGTGGAGATATGTGGAGATATGTAGAGATATGTGGAGATATGTGGAGAAAGTTGGAGATATGTAGAAATATGTGGAAATATGTTGAGATATGTGGAGATATGTGGAGATATGTGGAGATATGTAGAGATATGTAGAGATATGTCGAGATATGCGGAGATATGTGGAGATATGTGGAGAAACGTGGAGATATGTGGAGATACGTAGAGATATGTAGAGATATGTCGAGATATGTAGAGATATGAAGAGATATATAGAGATATGTGGAGATATTTCGAGATATGTGGAGATTTGTGGAGATATGTAGAGATATGTAGAGATATGTAGAGATATGTGGAGATATGTAGAGATATGTAGAGATATGTGGAAATATGTGGAGATATGTGGAGATATGTAGAGATATGTGGAGATGTGGAGATATGTAGAGATATATAGGGATATGAAGATATATGTGGAGATATGTGGAGATATGTGGAGATTTGTGGAGATATGTGGAGATATGTGGAGATATGTAGAGATATGTGGAGATATGTGGAGATATGTGGAGAAACGTGGAGATATGTGGAGATATGTAGAGATATGTGGAAATATGTGGAGATATGTAGAGATATGTGGAGATATGTGGAGAAACGTGGAGATATGTGGAGATATGTGGAGATATGTGGAGAAAGGTGGAGATATGTGGAGATATGTAGAAATATGTGGAAATATGTTGAGATATGTGGAGATATGTGGAGATATGTAGAGATATGTAGAGATATGTCGAGATATGCGGAGATATGTGGAAATATGTAGAGATATGTAGAGATATGTCGAGATATGCGGAGATATGTGGAAATATGTAGAGATATGTGGAGAAACGTGGAGATACGTGGAGATATGAAGAGATATGTGGAGATATGTAGAGATATGTGGAGATATGTGGAGATAGATAGAGATATGTGGAGATATGTGGAGGTATGTAGAGATATATAGAGATATGTGGAGATATGTGGAGATATGTGGAGGTATGTAGAGATATATAGAGATATGTGGAGATATTTCGAGATATGTGGAGATTTGTGGAGATATGTGGAGATATGTAGAGATATGCGGAGATATGTGGAGATATGTGGAGATATGTGGAGATATGTGGAGATTTGTGGAAATATGTGGAGATATGTAGAGATATGTGGAGATATGTGGAGAAACGTAGAGATATGTGGAGATATGTAGAGATATGTGGAGAAAGGTGGAGATATGTGGAAATATGTTGAGATATGTGGAGATATGTAGAGATATGTCGAGATATGCGGAGATATGTGGAAATATGTAGAGATATGTGGAGATATGTGGAGAAACGTGGAGATACGTAGAGATACGTAGAGATATGTAGAGATATGTAGAGATATGAAGAGATATATAGAGATATGTGGAGATATGTGGAGATATATAGAGATATGTGGAGATATGTTGAGATATATAGAGATATGTGGAGATATGTGGAGATATGTAGAGATATATAGAGATATGTGGAGATATTTCGAGATATGTGGAGATATGTAGAGATATGTAGAGATATGTAGAGATATGTGGAAATATGTAGAGATATGTGGATGTAGAGATATGTTGAGATATGTAGAGATATGTTGAGATATGTAGAGATATGTAGAGATATGTAGAGATATGTGGAGATATGTAGAGATATGTAGACATATTTAGAGATATGTAGAGATATGTAGAGATATGTAGAGATATGTGGAGATATGTAGAGATATGTGGAAATATGTAGAGATATGTAGAGATATGTGGAGATATGTAGAGATATGTGGAGATATGTGGAGATATGTGGAGATATGTAGAGATATGTGGAGATGTAGAGATATGTAGAGATATGTAGAGATATGTGGATTAGTGTAGAGATATGTAGAGATATGTGGAGATATGTAGAGATATGTAGAGATATGTAGAGATATGTGGATTAGTGTAGAGATATGTAGAGATATGTGGAGATATGTAGAGATATGTGGAGATATGTAGAGATATGTAGAGATATGTGGAGATATGTAGAGATATGTAGAGATATGTAGAGATATGTGGAGATATGTAGAGATATGTGGAGATATGTAGAGATATGTAGAGATATGTAGAGATATGTGGAGATATGTGGAGATATGTAGAGATATGTAGAGATATGTGGAGATATGTAGAGATATGTGGAGATATGTAGAGATATGTGGAGATATGTAGAGATATGTGGAGATATGTAGAGATATGTAGAGATATGTAGAGATATGTAGAGATATGTATAGATATTTAGAGAGAAGAAGGAAAAAGAAGAAGAAGAAAAAAATAGACATGAGGGTGACAGCTTTTAGCTTGCTTGGGATTTGAAGCTGTGCGATGCAGCATGTAAACGAGTGCACGTCCCTGTTGGATGTTCTGCCAGTCCCAGTGTATTTTTAACCTCCGCCATCGAAGATCGGAGGTTACTGTTTTCACCCCTTTCTGTTTGTTTGTTTGTTTGTGAACAGTATTATGGAAAAACTCCTCGACGGATTTCGACGAAACTTGGTGGGGGGATTCGGTCTGGTCCAAGGATCATGCCATTAGATTTTGGATTTAGGCGGCTATGGCGGCCATTTTGAAAAAATATTTGAATTTTTGTTTTTTTGCACATTTCTACATATTTTAAGTGATTTCCAACCCCCCCCCCCCAAAAAAAAATTGTTAGAGAAAAAAAATTTTTTACAACTTTTTTTTCAACAAAATTTCGATTTTTTTTTTTTGCATTTCTACATGTTATAAGTGATTTCCAACAAAAAACATGCCAAAATTATAATTGCGGCTGATTTTGGAACTTCAGGTGGATATACCCACGTAAAATCAATTTCTGTCTCAAGAAATCTCGTTATGACGAATGAATTGAGTACGTAAAAGTTAAAAGTAAAAGGGAAAGTTGCAAACTATAACTCTGTGAGCACTGTTGACGTCAAATTGAATGAATAGGATATCAGGTTCACTTGAGTGACCGAGCAGTATTGGCGGCGGAGGTTTTGCACTCTACCGAGTGCTCCTCCTCTCGTTGTTTGTCTTGTTATTACCTCTGCCACCGTAACACAGGTTATGTTTTCACTGCTGTTTGTCTCTGTTTGTTTGCTTATGAGCAGGATATCTCAAAAGGTTATGCACGGATTCTGACGAAAATTAGTGGATATGCTTGGTGTTTGAGAAGGACGAATTGATTATATTTTGATTAGGGAATGGATGCAGACCCGGCCTATCAGTGGACTACAAAACAAAAACTGGTCACCCTGGCAGAGGTATGTTCTCCACCGAGTGCTGTTAAAATGTTTTCATGTTTTTCTTTGATAACATTCTTGGAGCAGTGATTCATGTCGTTAATCAAAGGGAATTATTTTTTTTTCCAAATTGTCTGTCTTTTCATACATATGTTGTCATTAATCAATGAGCCCTCCAAAGTGAAAATGATTTAATGGTAATATTACTTTATACTTGAAAAGTAGCAGAAGATGTCACTTGATATTTGCAGATGCTCTCTCCCTCCACAACCAAAGGTGGACAGAAGTTATGTTTTCACACCTGTCTGTCTGTCTGTCTGTCTATTTGTTACTTGCAAAATCGAAGATTTTTCAAGTATATTGGTTGGTCGATTTTGTTATTCTGTCTGTCAACTACCGACAAGTCACAAATTAAAACTAATCTTCAAGAAACTTCACCAAGTTGTAGAGGTAGTCTCAACTGAGAGGCCTATTGATTTTGAGATCAAAGATCATCTTGAGGTTGAATTTCTAAGATTGTCATTTTTCATCCGATCGACTTGAAATTTGAACAATATTCATATATTGCATCATTGAATTGGGAAGCAACTATTTTTAAGGTCAAGAGGTCAACTCAAGATCAAACTTCTAAAATCATCAATTTCAATCTGAAAAATAATCAATTTTAATCTGAAGGAAATGGACAATTTGATGTATCCATGGCAACATTTGGAGAGGGGAGGGTGGATTTTGCAAGTATTGTGCTCTGCACGACATATTCTTGTTCGTTTGTGTGTTTGTCTTTGAGCAGGTTATCTCAAAACATTATGGACGGATTTTGACGAAATTTAGTGGACAGGTTGTGTCTGTGACGACAAATTGATTAGATTTTGCTGAAGATTCGGATTTGGATCTGGATCTGGACACTATTATTTTTCGGTGATTCCTCACCATTGAGAGATATGGCTAAAACCGAAATATAACACATCTCAAAATGTTATGGACGGATTCTAATGAAGCATGATGTACAGGTTGGTGTGTGACGATGATTAATTGATTCGATTTTGGTAAAGATTTGAATCTCGAACCAGATATGAGAATTTTTTTAAATATATTTTTTTAGTGATTCTTCACCATCGAGTGATAGGGAGGGCTAAAACCAATATATAACATGATGCATCAAAAAGTTATGGATGGATTTAAATGAATCATGGTGGACAGGTTGAGTGTGTGACAATGATGAATTGATTTGATTTTGGTGACGATGCAAATCCGGATACGTTCATGAGAATTAAATTAATCAAACGGAAAACCAAATACTGCATTGGAGTCATCAGAAAGAACCCAAAGAAGTAAAGAGCAAAGATGCAGTCATCAGGAGGAACCTGATTCTTCACCATTGAGCGATGGGGCCAAAACGATACATTGCATGATATTTCAAAAAGTTCAAGACCAGTTGTGACAACACTTGGTGGATGAGTTGGTGAGGTGACAAGAACAAGCTGATTAAATTTTGGTTCAAATCTGGATCTAGATCCGGCTTATCAGTGGAATACAAAACACAAACTGTTCAGCCTGACTGAGGTATATGTTCTCCCGAGTGCCATTCTATCACTCACACACACAACCTGTCCACTCTACCGAATCTGTCTTTTTTATGAACAAGAAAAGAACAAGTCCTGAGCAGCCAGCATTGTGGTAGAGGTGAGGGGTGAGGGTGATTGGCGGGAGGGGGGTATATATTGCAATGGTTGTTGGACACTCCGGTTGCTCAGCACAAGCGTGACGAGTCATAATCAACGCATCCCTGACACTCGATCGCTTTGGGGTCTTCCTCGCTGGATCATTTGTCTAAAAGCCACGACTTATACTATAAAAAGAGCTGTGCATGTGTCCATCCGTGTGCGCATGCATGTGAGTTCCACCCATTGGTTGGACAGTTTTCCTGACTCCATCCACAATTTCTATACCAACGCTGTCAATTTAGGAACCCCTAAGAATTACTCTTTAGAACACTTTAGAATTACATTTTCTCTCAAGCGGCACTTTTACTGTGGAGATCATGCAGGTTTGTTATTTTTTCAGACTATTTTCTCAAATTGTGAGTTGAACAGACAATTGTCAGACGGGTTTCTGTGAAGTCGGTGATAGCATAATAGGGGAGCATAAAACTTTACATATTCTGCTGTTTTGACGTGGGAATGCCTTTTTGCATTTATGAGCGGGAGGAGGATGAGAGTATTTAAGGCTTGAGTGCGTGGAGGGGATCAGTGCCTTAGGGTATGGAGGGGAAGGGTGAGGCTCTTTTGTTGAGGAGTTTTCAGAATTGCATTTGTGAGTTTACTCACAGTAAAAATGTAATTGTGTCTGTGTTTTTGTGTCACTGGTTGGGGGGGGGGGGTTGTGGGGGAGTGACACAATCATCCTACGGGTAATGTGCTATTGCCACACAATTTGGAAATCCGAATCCACCTATGGTCACACCTATGAGGCCGAGCGATCCTGATGCGCAACACAATCCGGGGGTGCAGCAAAGATTTCCACAACCAATTACCCTCGAGGTGGGTGTTAATTGACCACCTGAAGAGAACCACAACCACCAGAATTCACCAAGGAGGCAGTTAAGTTTATATGTGTATTTAAAAGAAATGGCACAAGGAGGAATTTACAAAAGAAGGAATGTACAAAAATATATGAAGCAATCAACCTTTATTATCAGTACGTAATAAATAAACAATCCCCATACCCACTACTGCGCATACGCACCCTCGGTATCAAAGGAACAAACAGGATTCCTTTATTAAACTATGCCTTACCTGGGCCGATCAGTCATGCTACAAGCGATAGACATCAGATACAGTCAGACAAGACAGGAAGTACCCAAGCCGTGCCCGGCATGACAACTGGTAAGGATGCAGATCGTGTACCTGCACAGGTCCTGGGCACTTGAGAACACAGACAGGTGAAGGGGGAGGCGTGGATGGCTGAATGGGGGTGTGGTGCAGCAGGAAATCCTGACAAGTATGCCACAGCTTTCCATAGCAATTTGTCTTGGAAACTCCAATACACCCCCATGCTGCTTGGGCTTTTAAGGTTTCTGGCCCCTACCCATAGCCCTGACGTGCTTCGCCTCTCCCCTCTCGTTATTGGACTGGAGCCCACTCTGGAGGTGGAGCGACTCCTCAGCATCTGTCACTCCAAGAACCTTGAGGAAAATATCTTTTGCAGATGTTATCCACTTAGCCCATTGGCCAACTTTGCTGCAGTCGACAGGATCATCCACAAACGCCTTCTGTAGTTGTTTGTAGATGTTTCTAATAGTCTCCTTCTCACAGACCAATGATTCAATTTACAGCACATTGCTTCTGATGGACATCCATGTGGGCAGCCATGTTTGACCACAGCTGCAGCAACGCTACATGTGGGAAAACTGTAGTTATCATATTATGAAGTGAGAAGGATGTACCTATACCAGTGGTTCTTAACTGTTTTACCACCACGCCCCCTCTAGTAGTTGGTCCTTGCCTCTACACCCCCCCCCCCCCACTCACATCTTCAAGTAAATGATTAAAAATCCCTCCTGAATTAAAAGGCAAAAAGGAAAAATTAGTGTTTTTAGTCTTTTTATTGAACAAATAATTATGCATAAGTAACACTCATATACACAGCATATCTCATGAGATGACATTTAATGAGATACTTGACATTGCTTCTTAGATCCCAGATCTTGAATGCGTGGTCGAATGCCAGAGATAGCACAACGCAAGTTCCCTTCAACGTTCACCTTGTTTGTTTCTGTACTTGGTCCTGACAGCAACGAGCGTGGAAAATGGAGCTTCACAAAGATACGTTGATTCAAACATTGTCAGAATCCGAAGAGCTTGATGTGAGATCAAAGGGTAAACAGGAAGGTATGTGACCCAAAACGTCTCAAGATCCAGTTTTTTTAAGTCTTCTTCAGCCGAGGAGTTGAACTTTAACTCAAGAAACTCCTCTTGCACCTCGTCTGAAATATCAGCTACTTCACATTGAAATGGGTTCCTAATGAATTTCCAGGCTTCGCACTTCTCATCTATATCCGGAAAGTATCTGATGAATTTTGCTTTCAATTTAGTCAGATGAGTAATTATTTGTTTCTTCAACTCAAAATCAAGGTAACTGTGAATGAGAGCAGAATCCAAGTTAGCAAAACTGGCTGTATTTCCATCCTGAATTCGACATTTACAGAGGTCGAGTTTGGCCATGAAGGCTCGAATGACGTCATGGTGCGTGATTATGTTGATATTTTTCCCTTGGAGTTTGAGGTTGATGGCATTCAGCGCTTCAAAGATGTCCACCAGGTAAGCTGGAGAGAGCAAAAATCCTTCAGACTGGAACTTGTCATGGAGATCTGCTTTCTGCTGTGAATCTAGAAATGTTGCCACTTCTTGTCGTAGTTCATAAAACCGTCCAAGCATGTTTCCCTTTGAAAGCCATCGTACGTTTTATGGGAAAAGTGAGGCTTGATGTTCAGAACCCATATCCACACACGGCTGTTTGAAGAGACGACTGTTTAAGGCTCCAGCTTTGAAGAAGTTGACTACCTTGATAGCCAGGTTCATGACATCCCTCATTTCAGCAGGTAGAGTTCTGGATGCTAAGGCTTCACGATGAAGGATGCAGTGCGTACCTATAGCAGATGGACTTTATTCTTTCACTATTGTTATGAAACCAGATTGCAAACCAATCATGACCGGAGCTCCAGCAGTACACACTCCTTCCAGCGAGTCCCACAAAAGTTGATTTTCCTGGAAGAAGTTTGATTCCATTTGAAAAATATCTATTGCTATTGTATAACTCTCCATGGGATGGCAGAAGAGCATTTCGTCTTTGACACTATTGCCTGACACAAAACGAGCATACATCAGTAGCTGAGAACACTGAGCAAGATCAGTCGTTTTGTCCAACTGGATGGAAAATACAGGAGAAGCTCTTAGTTGGTCGAGAACTTGATCTTTGATGTCTTGAGACATTTCATCGATACTTCCCTTGACGGTATCGTTTGATAGAGAGATTTGGAAAGCTTGTTTGCACTATCCTTCCCCAGAACGAGCTCTGCTGCATGCAGTACACTTGGTTTTATGAGAGTCTCTCTGATATTATGGCTCTTTTTGCTCTTTGCAATCAACATGGCGATCTCATAGGAAGCCTCAACAATCTTTTAAGTCTGTTGACTAAATGCTCCACTGCTGTCCATCTTAGCTTGCTTCAAGGACTGCCTTTTCTTTTCAAAGAATGCCTTGTGTTTGGCAGCCAGAGCAGGATGCATTGTTTTCAAGTGGCGTTCCAAGCATGTGGGCCGCATGCCCTCATTGCTCAGAGTCTTGTAGCATATCACGCACTGGGGTACCTCTGTGTCACCCTTTTGGAGAGACACAAATCCAAATCGAATATATTCGTCAAGATATTTCCACATTTTCGCACTCATTGCAAATGATTTAGTTTGAAATGGGTACTGCAAATCTGTAAAATATATTTTTTTAATATTAAAATTATAATAACATAAATTTTAATAATTAATTTTAATTAATTTCAAAACAGAAAATGGTCGGCCTTGTAGTGAATAGAAAACGAAAATTATTAAAGGCGATACTTTTGGTTTTTAAATGTTCATCACGACATTATGCAAACACTTGTGAAGAGTATTCCAAAAATTTATAATTAGGGAAATTCCCAGTATTTTCTCCGGGCTCGTGCCCCCTTTGGAAATTGCTTACACCCCACCCAGGTTAAGAGCGAATTACCTCTTCACTGTACAAGTGTCATTGCTGTCGAATAAAGTGTTGTAAAAAAACTGTGGGACATTACCTTTGGAGTGACCCTCATTTATATATCCTGGTACGTTCCGTAAAAAAAAAAAAAAAAAAAAAAAAAAATAATAATAATAATAATAATAAAAAATAAATAAACCACACAGGCCGTTTCTTCGCTCTCACGTGCCCGTACGTGCGTGACCTGGAAGTTCGATATTATTCACAGTTACGATTATTTGCAATTTATTGCAGAAGTTGTCGAGAAACAGGGGTCACACTCACACACACACACACACACACACACACACACACACACACACACACACACACACACACACACACACACACACACACACACACACACACACACACACACACACACACACACACACACACACACACACACACACACACTGCTGGAATTATATATATATATATATATATATATATATATATATATATATATATATATATATATATATATATATCCACCGGGCGTAGTGGCGTGCGCCTGTAATCCGGCTACTCGGAGGCTTGGGTTGGAGGATCGCTTGAGGACGGGAGCTCTGCACTGGGCCGCGCTATCAGAGGGTGTAGGGCAGCCCGGAATCATGGCGAAACCCAATCCTTATCCCTGTGTCGTAAGAGGTGACCAGGGTTGCGTCAGGAAGGGCATCCGGCGTAAAACATGTGCAAAATCACGATGCGGATCATACGGATGATCCGCTGTGGCGACCCCGAACGGGAGCAGCCGAAAGACGAACAACAACATATATATATATATATATATATATATATATATATATATATATATATATATATATATATATATATATATATATATATATATATATATATATACGCAGGTTAAAATAGGTATACCATATCCCTGTGTCATAAGAGGCGACCAGGGTTGCGTCAGGAAGGGCATCCGGCGTAAAACATGTGCCAAATCACGATGCGGATCATACGGATGATCCGCTGTGGCGACCCCGAACGGGAGCAGCCGAAAGAAGAAGAAGAAGAAGATATATATATATATATACATATATATGTTTATTTATATGTATATGTGTATATATATATATATATATATATATATATATATATATATATATATATATATATATATATATATATATATTGTTGCGGATTCGCGCCCGCCGGCGTGTGAACGGCCACGTAACTCGAATCGCGGCACGTCGCCCACCGGACGGACAATCCAGTCGTGACCCTCTCGGACTAACGCCGGGAACCAGTCACGGGTGGACCTTTCGGCCTCACCACGATCGTGCCAATCGGCCCCCCGCGTGGGATAGGGTTGCTCGCCAAATTCGACCTACCTAAGTACCCACACGGAGGGTAGACCGGGCTATCGCACCTCGCCGCAGGTCGACTTCGGACACGGGCCACTTTAAGCGACCCGTTCCGTACTATCGGGATAACCGAGCGGTGTTATCGTCGGCCTCGACGGTTCGATTAATTATCGGGCGTATTCAGCCCACTACCAACCCTTTACGTGAAGTAAGATGGAGATTCAATAAAGGAAAAGACGAAGCGAAACAGGAAAACAGTTCAACAATAATCACATTTATTTCACGGTGAACGGAAAGCACACATATACAATTACACCAAAAGCACATGTAAAAGAAGAAGACAATGCAGAGCTATCCGACTACCGAGCACACGGCAACACTTATACAGTTTTACTTCACAGACGGCGCCGACAACACATATACCCAAAGCAAAAGAAAAAGAACCACCCTCCAGGATGAGGGGGGTAGGCGGGCCTGGGGCCGAGACCGTGTCGGGCCTACCCGTCTGATGATGAGACGCAAAGTGGCGGTGGCGCCCCAACTCCGCGGGCCTCGCGGACAGTGTCTGGTAGGGGGTGGGAAAGGGGCCCCCTTGTCGCACTATCTCAGCGTGGGGGGAAACAGGAGGGGGGGTTGTTGATGCTCGGGGGAAGGAGGATACCTCCCTGTCTCGGGTCCCGCGACGAGCGTCTCCACCACGGCCTCCGTCGCGCCGCCGGACTCTCCCTCCACAGCTCCCCGACTCCGACGCGAGCACCCCCTCGACCGCCTTCGCCGCCGCCACCTCTCCGCAGTTCCGTCCAATCGCCCTCTCCGTCTCCTCTCTTGAGTCGTCCCAACTCTTCACTGGCTCCGCGAACTCCCAACCGACTCGACTGACGAACGCGGCCCCTTATATGCCCCGTGGCTTCGCCCCTTCACCTTTGACCCTTTACCTCCGACCCTTCACCTCTAACTGGCTCCCCATTGGACCGAGGAAAAGTGGGCGTGAATGCTTTTTGATCCATGAATTTGCATATAGCGACCACACTCCAACGCCCTGGAGGCGGGGCCAAATCGCCCCACGCTCACCGATAGGACGGAACAGAAGTGGGCGTGAGTCGTTTTTGATCCGTTTTCTTCGGAAAGGCCGGCGCTTTTGCACCCCTGCTCGATGCACGCCCTGCACAAGTCCAGTATCGGTGCCCACAAGTGGCGTGGGAATGACGGTGATGCGATGGTTGCGAGGGCGAGTTGTGACGGTAAAGGTCGTGGCTGTTGTTGTGAAGCGGCGTTGCGGTTGGTGGTTGTTGTGTGATGGCTGTTGAGACGTGGTTGGTGGTGGTAGTAATGGCGGCTGGTCCAAAATAAAGATAGTAAAAGAAAAACGGCTATCCTGAAGGGTCGCAGCCCGAGTGAATGACATTTATTCCCTCTAAACAACGGGTTTGGGCCTAACTACACATATACTTAGAGATATCTCAACTAAGGGACCTGAATGGTGGTTTGCGAATTTCGTCAACCACAACAATATATATATGTATATTTATATATATATATATATATATATATATATATATATATATATATATATATATATATATATGTATATATGTATATATATATATATACATCCTTTTATATATATATATATATATATATATATATATATATACATGTATATATATATATATATATATATATATATATATATGTATATATAAATACATCCATCCATACATATATATATATATATAAATACATCCATCCATACATATATATATATATATATATATATATATATATATACATATATATATATATACATATATATGTATATATATATGTTGTTGCGGTTGAGGAAATTCGCAAACCACCATTCAGGTCCCGGAGGTGAGATATCTCTGTAAGTACATGTGTAGTTAGCCCCAAACCTATTGTTTAGAGGGAATAAATGTGATTCATTCGGGCTGCGACGCTTTGAGATAGTCGTTTTTCTGTTCTATCTTTATTTTGAACCAACCACGACTCAACCGCCATCACACAATAACCACCAACCACAACGCCGCTTCACAACAACAACAATGCCAACAGCCACGATCTTTACCTTCACAACTTGCTCCCGCAAACATCGCATCATCGCCATTCCAAACGGCACCATGGCCATAAACCACCACTTTAAACCCTCCACCACCTTCAGCTCTCCTTCTGCGGCTATTCCCGCACCACTTGTGAGCACCGAGCATCAGGCTGTCCTGGACTCATACAAGACGCGCGCCGAGCCGCGAGTGCAAAATGCAGCCTTTCCGAGGAGAATTCGGATCAGGAATGATACACGCCCACTTCTGATCCGTCCAATCAGCAAGCACGGGGCGGTTTGGCCCCGCCTCCAGGCGCGTCGGTGCAGAATCGCGATATGCAAATTCTAGGATCAGGGGAGACTCACGCCCCTTTTCCTCTGTCCAATGTGCGAGCGTGGCTCCACCCCCGAGCTCGTTCTGATCCAGAAATTTGCATATGGGTTCTCCTGCCGGCCTATAAAGTGCCGAGCGCAGGGTCGAGTGGGGCTCGGAAGAGTCAGTCTGGAGAGGTCGGAGAGCCGAGTGGAGCTTGCAGTCTGTCGGGGTTCTGAGTCTGTCGGGGAGCTGCAGAGAGAGGAAGCCTGGAGCGTGGTTGAGTCGGTTTGAGCGTAGAGTCGGCCTTGGAGGAGCGGGGAGTGAGTCGGGAGGCGAGGGCATACAGGTGGTTTGCTGCAGTCGGCTGAGGAGAATTAGGGAAAGACCGAATAGCTCGGGTCCGAGGCAAGGAAGACGGCGGTCGGCGACGAGCTCGCAGTGGAATCGCTCATCGCGGGACCCATGCAAGCCAGCTATCCTCTTTCCCCAGAGCATCAACAATTCCCCCTCCCCCCCCCCGCGCTGAGATAGTGCGAAAAGGGGGGCCCCGTTCCCACCACACTCCAAGCAGTGCCAACGAAACCCGCGAAGGAGCACGCAGTCGGGGCGCCGCCGCGCCACCACATTGGCGGCTTATCACAAAGACACGGGTAGGATCCACCCGGTCTCGCGGACCTGACCGCTCTTTCAGGTCCCGTGCAAATATTGGCCTACAGGCCCCGTCTGCCCCCTTGTCTTTGAGGGTGGCCCTTTTCTTTTGCTTTTGAGTAAATGTGTTGTTGGCGCCGTCTGTAAAGTAAAAGTGTGTAAGTGTTGCCGTGTGCACGCGTAGTCGGTTGTAGATCTGCATTGTTGTGTTTCTTTTGTTGCAATTGCTGTAGGTGCATAATTGTTGTAATTGTATATGTGTGCTCTCCGTGTGCCGCGGAATAAATGTGCATTATGTTGAACTGTTTTCCCGTTTCGCTTCGTCTTTTCTTTAATTGAATCTCCATCTTGCTTCACGTAAAGGGTTGGTAGTGGGCTTAATACGCCCGATAATTAATCGGAACCGTCGAGGCTGACAATAACACCGCTCGGTTATCCCGATAGTACGGAACGGGTCGCTTAAGTGGCCCGTGTCCGGAGTTGACCTGCGGCGAGGTGCGATCGCCCGGTCTACCCTCCGCGTGGGTACTTAGGTAGATCGAGTTTGGCGAACAACCTTATCCCACGCGGGGGGCCGATTGGCATGATCGTGGTGAGGCCGAAAGGCCCACCCGTGACTAGCTCCTGGCGTTAGTCCGAGAGGGTCCATCCAGTGGGCGACGTGCCGCGATTCGAGTTACGTGGCCGTTCGTACGCCGGCGGGCGCGAATTCGCAACAATATATATGTATATATATATATATATATATATATATATATATATATATATATATATATATATATATATATATATATATATATATATATATATACATATATATATATATATATATATATATATATATATATATATATATATATATATAAAGCCTGGTGTTGGCTTAGTGGTGAGGGTGGTGGCTTGGGATCCCAGTGTCCTAAGTTCAAGCCCCGTTGGCTGCTGAAGTAACACCAGGGGGTTGACTCAGCCTGTCATCCTTCCGAGGTCGGCGAAATGAGTACCAGTGTACTGGTCCCGGTGTATGCCCCAGTTAGAATAGGTGTACCATATCCCTGTGTGTCGTAAGAGGCGACCAGGGTTGGCATCAGGAAGGGCATCCGGCCATAAAACATTGCCTCAAGAAAAAGCCAACCCCTGCACAGCAGGGAAAAATGGCTGTAAAAACGGTCATTATATATGTATATATATTTATATATATGTATATATATATATATATATATATACATATATATACAAATATATATATATATATATACATATATATATATATATATATATATATATATATATATATATATATATATATATATATACATATATATATATATATATACATGTATATATATATATGTATGTATGTATATATATATATATATATATATATATATATATATACATATATATATATATATATATACATACATATATATATATATATATATATATATATATATATATATATATATATATATATATATATACATATATATATATATATATATATATATATACATATACATACATATATATACATATATATATATATACAGTAGACAAGGCGTAAGTCGGCAGCAATGTAACTCGTCACTTCGCCAAAGTCGGCAGCGTCCAAAAGTCCCCAATTTATCAAATGTTAAATCGATTTACTATGCAGACTTTGAATAAAGTCTGTAAGTCGTCATCTCTAAGTCGTCACTTCGTCTAAGTCGTCAGATGTTGTCCGTTCCCGCGTAATGGAAACTCAAGTAAATTACCACGCCTAACTCGTCACACGGAACTACTGCCTCGTGAGAAGCCCGATTTCATGGAATCGTGATGCGTGGGCAATTTATAACTGCGCTGCGTTCAGCTCAGTCAGCGTGCCGTCCCACATGCATCTGAAGAGGTAGACAGGCTGCGCAATGCAGTCTCTGGCGAAGGAGTGAAGGATCGATCGAGCTTCATGTTGAAGTCCGATCATGGTTTTATATTGGCTTGTTTTGTACATCACCGCACTCATTTTCACATAGGTATTGAGTGGTAGTCATCACGATGACTGTGTGTCATGTAATTTGTCGATGGTATATGAGATTTCATTCCATATGAAAACTCATTCTACATTCATTCCAATGAATGAATTCTAACAGCCATTCATTCCACATTTGTCGATGGTCATATTCCATCACCGATGGTATATGAGTTGTCTTACAGTTGTTTATTATCTTTACTTTTGATAAAGTGATTCATGAATTCCATCTTTGCTTGATCACTTTCCAACTAACCAATGAACCCCCACCTATGCCCCGAGGATTGTGTCTCCCTTTTGGTACAATAGCTGGCTAAGAGATTGTTGCGCCGTCTCACACGTACGTGTCCAGGCCACGCGCGACTTCATCCTTCACCCCACAGTCATCATGAAAGTCGTCACATGTCTAAGTCATCACTTTTTTCTTGGTCCCGATGGTGATGACTTACGCCTCGTCTGCATATATATATATATATATATATATATATATATATATATATATATATATATATATATATATATATATATATATATATATATATACAGTATATGGGACACAAATGGGAATGTGCTGACGAGCGAGGAGAGTGTGTTGAGAAGGTGGATGGAGTACTTTAAGGAGCTGATGAATGAAGAAAATGAGAGAGAGAAGGTTGGAAGAGGTGGAGATAGTGAATCTGGAAGTGGGGTGGATCAGTAAGGATGAAGTGAGGACTGCTATGAAGAAGATGAAAAGTGGAAAGGCGGTTGGCCCAGATGGCATACCAGTGGAGGCATGGAAGTGCTTAGGAGAGATGGCAGTGGGGTTGTTAACCAGATTGTTTAATAAAGTCTTGGAAAGTGAGAGGATGCCGGAGGAGTGGAGATTAAGTGTACTGGTTCCGATTTTCAAGAATAAGGGTGATCTGCAGAGCTGTGGAAATTACAGAGGGATAAAGTTGTTAAGCCACACCATGAAGTTGTGGGAAAGAGTAGTGGAAGCTCGGTTGAGAGGAGAGGTGACGATCTGTGAGCAGCAATATGGGTTTATGCCAGGAAAGAGCACCACTGATGCAATGTTTGCTTTGAGAATGTTGATGGAGAAGTATAGGGAAGGCCAGAAGGAGTTACATTGTGTGTTTGTGGATTTAGAGAAAGCTTATGATAGGGTGCCAAGAGAGGAGTTGTGGTATTGTATGAGGAAGTCGGGAGTGGTGGAGAAGTATGTGAGGATCGTGCAGGATATGTATGAGGACAGTGTGACAGCGGTGAGGTGTGCGGTAGGAATGAAGGACCGGTTTAAGGTAAAAGTGGGATTGCACCAAGGATCGACTCTGAGCCCTTTCCTGTTTGCAATGGTGATCGACAGGTTGACGGACGAGATCAGACTGGAGTCTCCATGGACTATGATGTTCGCGGATGACATCATGATCTGTAGGGAGAGTAGGGAGCAAGCTGAAGCGAACCTTGAGAGGTGGAGGTACGCATTGGAGAGAAGGGGAATGATAGTCAGTAGGAGTAAGACGGAGTACATGTGCGTAAATTAGAGGGAGGGTGGTGGTATGGTGCGGTTGCAAGGAGTTGAGGTGGGATCAACTGTCCAAAGTAACGGAGAGTGTGGGAGAGAAGTGAAAAAGAGAGTGCAGGCAGGATGGAGTGGGTGGAGAAGAGTTGCAGGAGTGATTTGTGACAGAAGGGTAGCTGCAAGAGTGAAGGGGAAAGTATATAAGACGGTAGTGAGACCAGCTATGTTGTATGGTTTGGAGGCGGTGGCACTAACAAAAAGACAGGAAGCGGAGCTGGAGGTGGCAGAGTTAAGGATGCTGCGATTCTCGTTGGGAGTGACGAGGATGTATAGGATAAGAAAAGAGTATATTAGAGGGACAGCGCAGATTGAACGGTTTGGAGACAAAGTGAGAGAGGCGAGATTGAGATAGTTTGGACATGTGCACAGGAGGGAAACGGAGTATATCAGGAGAAGGATGTTGAAGATGGAGCCGCCAGGCAGGAGGAGAAGAGGAAGGCCAAAGAAGAGGTTCATGTATGCGGTGTGGGTGGACATGCAGGTGGTTGGAGTGTCAATGGAAGATGTGGAGGATAGAGCGAAATGGAGACGGTTGATCCGCTGTGGCGACCCTGAACGGGAGCAAGCCGAAAGAGGAAGAAGAAGATATATATACGAGGTGTGTTCAAAAAGTATCCAACCTTAATTTTTTGTGGGTACACAAATGAAGCTAGGGAGGCGTGGTTTGGTGCACATATGTAGGCGATCCTAATTCGTATGGGTGAATATTTTCCCGCCTGCAGAAGCTGTCAGTCGCCGACAGACCGCTGATGAGTGAGGAAGTGTAAGTGAGCGCCGTCAGATTTTCATTTTTGACAAAATGACAGAAAAACTTGAACAACGCTACTGCATCAAATTTTGTGTAAAGCTTGGTGATTCCCAAGTGGAAACGATCCGAAAGATTCAACAGGCCTTCTGGAACGAAGCAATGGGCATCACACAGATAACAGATTGGTACAACCGCTTCAAAGATGGTCGCACTTCAGTGGAAAGTGAAGCATGTTCTGGTAGGCCCTCAAAATCCCGAAATTAGATCGTCATTGACCAAGTGAGGACCCTGCTGATGCAGGATCGTCGAATCACGATCAGAGAACTTGCAGATGAGGCGGGTGTCAGCATTGGATCCGTTCATTCCATTGTGACTGAGGATTTGGGCTTAAGGAGAATCTCAGCGAAGTTCGTGCCAAAGCTGCTAACGATCGAGCAGAAGCAACTCAGTTTGGAGATCGCACAGCACATGCTGGAGACTGTGAACAGCGATCCCAACTTCTTCAACACAGTGATCACTGGTGATGAGACCACAGTGATCCGTCATTTTGTCAAAAACGAAAATCCGACGACGCTCACTTACACTTCCTCACTCATCGGCGGTCTGTCGGCGACTGACAGCTTCTGCAGGCGGGAAAATATTCACGCATACGAATTAGGATCGCCTACATACATGTACTAAACCATGCCTCCCTAGCTTCATTTGTTTACGCACGAAAAATTAAGGCTGGATAGATTTTGAACACACGTCGTATACATATATATGTCTGTGTGTGTATACAGATTTATATGTATATTTATAATATATATATATATATATAGATATATATATATATATATGTATATATACATATATATTTATTATATATATATATATATATATATATATATATATGTATATATATATATATATGTATATATATATGTATATATATATATATATATATATATATATATATATATATATATATATATATATATATATATATATATATATATGTATATATATGTATATATATATATATATATATATATATATATATGTATACATATATATATATATATATGTATATATATATATATGTATATATATATATATATATATATATATATATATATATATATATATATATATATATATTGTTGTGGTTGACGAAATTCACAAACCACCATTCAGGTCCCTTTGGTGAGATATCTCTGGAAGTATATGTGTAGTTGGGCCCAAACCCGTTGTTTAGAGGGAATAAATGTCAATCATGCGGGCTGCGACCCTTTGAGATAGCCGTTTTTCTTTTACTATCTTTATTTTGGACCAGCCGCCATTATTACCACCACCAACCACGTCTCAACAGCCATTACAACAACCACCAACCACAACGCCGCTTCACAACAACAACCACCAACCACAACGCCGCTTCACAACAACCACCAACCACAACGCCGCTTCACAACAACAACCACCAACCACAACGCCGCTTCACAAAAACAACCACCAACCACAACGCCGCTCCACAACAACAGCCACGACCTTTACCGTCACAACTCGCCACCATCGCATCACCACCATTCTTGCGCCACTTGTGGGCACCGATACTGGACTCGTGCAGGGCGCGCACCGAGCAGCGTGTTCAGAGACATCACAGACTTTCCGAAGAAAAACGGATCAAAAACGACTCACGCCCACTTCTGTTCCGTCCTATCGGAGAGCGTGGGGCGATTTGGCCCCGCCTCCAGGGCGTTGGAGTGAGGTCGTGATATGCAAATTCATGGATCAAAAAGCATTCACGCCCACTTTTCCTCGGTCCAATGGGGAGCCAGTTAGAGAGGTGAAGGGTCGGAGGCAGAGGGTCAAAGGTGAAGGAGCGAAGCCACGGGGCTTATATAAACGGCTGCGTTCGTCAGTAAAGGGAGTTGAGAGTGGTGCGTTGGAACGAGTTGTCGGTGGAGCTGGTAAGAAGAGTCAGAGTTCGGAGGGGAGAAGTCAAGAGTGAAGAGTTGGGACGAGCCAAGAGAGGAGACGGAGAGGGCGATTAGACGGAGCTGTGGAGAGGTGGCGGCGGCGAAGGCGGATGAGGGGGTGCTCGCGTCGGTGCCGGGAGCTGCAGTGGGAGAGGCCAGCAACGCGACCGAGGTCGAGGAGGAGACGCTCGTCGCGGGACCCGAGACAGGGTGATATCCGCCATCCCCCGAGCATCAACAACCCCCCCTCCTGTTTCCCCCCGCGCTGAGATAGTGCGACAAGGGGGCCCCTTTCCCACCCCCTACCAGACACTGTCCGCGAGGCCCGCGGAGTTGAGGCGCCACCGCCACTTTGCGTCTCATCATCAGACGGTAGGCCCGACACGGTCTCGGCCCCATGCCCGCCTACCCCCCTCATCCTTGAGGGTGGTTCTTTTCTTTTGCTTTGGGTATACGTGTTGTCGGCGCCATCTGTGAAGTAAAATTGTATAAGTGTTGCCGTGTGCTCGGTAGTCGGATAGCTCTGCATTGTGTTTCTTCTTTTACATTTGCTTTTTGTGTAATATTGCATTGTCTTCTTCTTTTACATGTGCTTTTGGTGGAATTGTATATGTGTGCTTTCCGTTCATCGTGAAATAAATGCGAATTATGTTGAACTGTTTTCCCGCTTTGCTTCGTCTTTTCCTCTATTGAATCTCCATCTTTCTTCACGTAAAGGGTTGGTCATGGGCTAAAACGCCCGATAATTAATCGAACCGTCGAGGCCGACGAATAACACCGCTCGGTTATCCCGATAGTACGGAACGGGTCGCTTAAAGTGGCCCGTGTCCGAAGTCGACCTGCGGCGAGGTGCGATCGCCCGGTCTACCCTCCGTGTGGGTACTTAGGTAGGTCGAATTTGGCGAGCAACCCTATCCCACGCGGGGGCCGATTGGCACGATCGTGGTGAGACCGAAAGGTCCACCCGTGACTGGTTCCCGGCGTTAGTCCGAGAGGGTCACGACTGGATTGTCCGTCCGGTGGGCGACGTGCCGCGATTCGAGTTACGTGGCCGTCCGCACGCCGGCGGGCGCGAAATCCGCAACAATATATACATAAATATATATATATATATATCTATATATATATATATATATATATATATATATATATATATATATATATATATATATATATATATATATATATATATATATATATATATATATATTGTTACGGCTGTGGAAATTCGCAGTACACCACATAAGTCCTTAGTTTAGTTATGCCGATAAGTCCGTGTTCAGTTAGATTTTGCCACCATTGTTGAATGGGATTTATTCGTCATACGGGCTGTGATCTTTGAGTTAGCCATTTTTCTTTACTATCGTTATTTTGGACCAACCATCTTCTCCACCACAGGTCAGGTCAGGTCTGGGAGCATGTGCCAGAACAGCGCGTCGCTGCGTCCACTTTTCTCCGGTACAACAGGGGCCTCCGTCTGGCCATTCCCCAGGCAGATGCCAGGCCCATCCCCATCTCCTTGAGATGTTGGTCAACCTGCTGCAACCACGAGGCACGTGGTCGGCCCACTGGCCTCCTCCATTCACGAGACTCCCCCGCTGAGAGAATCTGGTGAGCAGGATCAGCGTCAGGAAAATGAGCCACATGTCCATAATGCCGCAACTGACGCTCACGGACTATGCAGGTAACAAATCTCATCCGAGTCTTTCTCAGCAACCACTCGTTGGATGCAAAATCCGACCATACTATATATATATATATATATATATATATATATATATATATATATATATATATATATATATATATATATATATACTATATGTATATATACATATATATATATATATATATAAATATATATATATCTATATATATATATATATATTCATACAGGGTTGTCTGAAAGTCACTTTACCCTTCCCAGTGAAGCATTGTTCTTGAACTCTTTTAATATACAGGTTTTATTGTACAGTACTTGCAATAATTAATTTGTCATTGTATCTATTTGTGCTCCATCATTCTTCTGAGTCAGTGTTTCCGCATACCATAGTGGGCGAGGGCAGAGGGGAAGGGACAGAGGGAAGTGCGAGAAATTTATCAGGGGTAAAGGAACTTTCCGGTGACCCTGTATATATGCTGCACACATCCCAAAGCGGTGGAACTCATTAATATGCTTTGAGAGTGCACCAACGGATTAAATGTAAAACACAGTTGAATTTTTTTTTCATACATCTGCAGGAAGAGTTATTGTAAATTCCATATAGTTGTCACTTTTTCTGGCATTTTCCTCATAGCTGAAAACTGTCCCCCTCAGTATTCCTCCGTGTGTCTGTTTTATCGACCCCTATCCTGCTTGTTCAGGTCACGTTCTTCACCCAACTTCACTGTTAGGTGTTACTTACTTTCATTCATTTTGCTTTCCTCTGACATTTGTTGAGCCACCTCGTTGATTTGGTTAAGTACTTCTGTTCCTTTGAGACCTTCAGTGTGCTGCTCACCACCATCTGCTCTCCAACCATATTTCCAGCTGTGACCTTCACAATTTTTCTGGTTTCATTTCTGCCTGCTGATTTTCTCCTTTTTTTTCCTTTTTTTTGCCCCTCATTTCTGTGATCCATCAATGACATCATTTTCCTGTTGTCTTGTTATCATTCCTTTGTTTATTCATGAAAGAAGCATCGCTCATCAAGCAAGATTCAGGTCCAATGCTTCCACCACTGAGTGTTTTTTAAATAAAAGTATCATTATTTTTTTATCTCGTGCAATGCAGGCATGGTGTGCCAGGTGTTTGGTTCCCCCAAGGCGGATGGCTCATCATGTGACCACAATATGCAGATGGTGAGACCTAATGCTATTTTATTCATAACCTTGCATGTTGTACTGGGTGTGGTAAGATGTTTGTGGCTGGAGTTATCCAACAAAACATTTTTTTATGTCAATTAAGAGGTTGCATAATAAAAAAAATGAAAAAACATGAGCATGATGCAGTAAACAAAATAGAATTAAACACTAATCTGTATTAACTTGCATGATGCTCCACTAAGCTATACAGTACTGTGATACGTTAACCAACACTGTTATAGCCTCTATCATGCTCTACTATGTTGTACTATATCCACTGTTTCACTATGACATGATACAGCATTGTTATGTGTCATGTTGCACTTTGCTAAAACGTACTGTCCCATACTGCACAATGCTGTGTTATGTTGGATGAACCTCCACTTTGCTGTACGGTCTTGCACTAACCTACATCAACCATCACAGGTTTCCAATGATAGGTTAATACAGGTCATGTATGGTGTCTCCTTATGGAACGTGGAGACATGAACACCAACAATGAACAGAACAGCAACTTTGAGGGCCTAACCTTCGACTTATACAGTGAGCAAGTTACACCGCCTCTCGATAAAAGCCTTCACATCATGCAAGGTGGGTCTGTTGAACGTGAACATTGAGGACAAAAATGCTTTATCCAGTGAATAATGTCTGGTGCACTTTTAAACCCTTTTGAAAAAGAGTGCAGAGGATGAGAATAAAATAGGGAGGGTGTCAGTGGGTATGTAAGGTTTAGTAGTGGAAATAGGAGAGACCATCTGGTGGTGGTAAGCCGACTTAAAATCCTATTGGAAGGAGCTCAATTTGGGGAGGGTTGAGAGATAACCGTAATGGAGTTGGTAGAAAACTGCAAGACCACCAACTTGCCTACCGCAAGCAGATCCTGGGACTCGGTGTTATTCCATGAGATTCCAATTATATGAAGAGACTTAGATTCCAGGGCCTCATAAGGGGCTTAAGAAGAGGGGCGTCAGCATCAGTCCGCAGTTGGGAGCAATATTCCATGACATGATCCAGATGAATGCTTTGTAGATGATTATAAGCGAGGACAGCAGAGCTGGCTGTGCGGAGAATTCTGAGGCAGCAGCGAGGTTTAGAGGTCAGTTTGGATATATGATCTGCCCAAGACAGTTTGAATCTGATAGTTAGGTGCCGGAGTTCCTGAGACGACCTCTCTCAGCGGATGACCACAGCCATAAATTGAGAGTTTCCATGTGTGTGAAGTCAGTGCCTCATTGTTTATCACACTACTGGTTGGAGTTTACAGCACCCTCAAACCATCTGGAGATGCATCATAATATTGATATGGTGCTGCTATCATTCTACTTGGGGGTCGGCAGGATGGCCTCGAGCTTTGCACACTCGCCTATACCACTTGTAAAGGTACCCGGCGTTGCTGGGCAATGCCAGGTCCCTGTTCCCACCCCTTCCCCTGCCTCTGGACCCCCATTCCCCCTCTGCATTCAGACTCCCACCTTTTCCCCTCCTTCCACCTTTTTCCACCCCACGAGCCTGGATTTGAATCCCGACCCAGCTATAAACTGCCATCCCATTGTTTCCCGGGCAGGGTGATTCATCGATGTGTGTGCTGTCTATTGGTTGAAAGTTAAACTGGATGTCACTTCTGCTGGCATTAATGAGTGGACGTCAAAAATTCCACGGCGTCCTTTACGAAGAGTACGTGAGCTATCGCCAGCACCATGGCAAAATTCCAAATTCATGCCACAACTACTGCTGGAAAGGCAATGGCAAACCACCCAGTATTATTCTTGCCAAACTGCTTCGGCACCACCAACGCTCTGTCACAGAGTACATCACAATCAGAAGCATTCTACTTATTAGGGTTTCTATATCAGTGCTCTAAAATACCTTTATCTACCCATTGCTCAAGGGTGTGGTTCTAGTCAGTAATTATAGTAAGGCCTGTTGAAGCAGATGGTGTACTTTAATCTCGTGCTTCGTCCTGCTTTGTTAAATCTAATGCCTGGGGATAATTGTCGTGGTCTATGAGTTTGAGGAATAGTTCACATTAAGGTGGTGGCATGCCTTTATCTCATGCAATAACTTTATAAAATACAGTGATCAGAATACTATTATGGTTATGTGTACATACAATCAACTTTTCCATCTTGTCAATGCATTCAATGGGGAGTTCATTCATCTTTGTTGCACATTTGGTTCATTGTGACATATAAAGTGATATGGTCTGTTTCCATTTACAGCTGCTGGGGCCATCTATTTATTAATTTTCTTTTATATATTTGATTGGAGGAAGAATGGGAGGAGAGTGGGGAGCAACCGGTCCATGGAATGTTTCTGTTTATCAATATTATTCCGAGATTCTCCTTAAAATGTAGGGCAAGGACATTGGGGAAACATCACTGTGGTTTTGCATGAATTGCACCAGAATGGAGAGATCAACACAGCTTTTGGGATTTGAACAAGCAGCATACTCAGTTGGGAACTCCATCCCGTCCTTCAACCTCTATTCTTATACTCCCACACCTATTTGTAGGTTGCTGCATTTCCTTCCTCCTTTTATCTCTTCCTCCTGTTCGTTCGTTCCTTTGTTATGTTCACGTGTTGTCCCACTGTCGCACTGTGTGTGTGTGTGTGTGTGTGTGTGTGTGTGTGTGTGTGTGTGTGTGTGTGTGTGTGTGTGTGTGTGTGTGTGTGTGTGTGTGTGTGTGTGTGTGTGTGTGTGTGTGTGTGTTGACTCTTTACCCTCTCCTTGCTCTCTTTTCAGAGTTGATTAATCCTTTGAATATATAATTAAGATTTAAAACGAACATATTGTGATGATGTAACTCCATTAGTAGTGGGGAAAACGCTCATTATTTGCTTGTGTTCAGGACATATACTTTTTCCCATTTGAGCTTTGTCATCAAATTTTCAACAAACCCTTGTCATAAGAATATGGAGAAGAGTAATATAAATTGGGTCAAAATGTCAAATGGTAAAGTCCCAGTAAGTAGAAATAGGTTTTATTATCTCGTCCGCTGCGCATCACGACACAGCCAAGTTTTAAAATAGGTTTCGTGTGTGCTTATTTATTTACCACTTCTAAAGGTACCCGGCGTTGCTGGGCAATGCCTCCTTCTTTTCCCTCCTTCCACCTCCTTCCACCTCCTTCCACCCCACCCCTCCCTCTGGACTGTGGAAGAAAAAGAATTATATTAATGTATTCTCAATTATATTCACTTGTTGTTGGCACTTTTTGTTGTTGAATTTTGGTACTGGAGTCAAATTGGATGTCTGGAAAGTTTCCCTTTTCCCAACAGTCTTTTCACCTCCATGATGATAAATGAATATCTTACTTTGAAAAAGGTCTTGCTCGCTGCATAGAAACAGGCTGACCTGGTTGATAACACTGCAAACTTTTTGCCTTGTACCTATAAGCTCTCCCGTAGTTGAATTGCCAAATGTCTCTCCCATTTTCTGGATGTCAAATGAGTATAAGAGGGATTGCTTCGGGCTTCTTGTTAGCTGAGATCATTGAATGCCTTGCCATTAGTGTTCTACCTTCAACGTACGTGAAATTAAAGATTCTCTTTCGATGTACTTTACCCGAGTGGACAATTGAGTTCTTGAGATCCACCACAACTTTCTTCCCATCACTGCCACTCCCTCCTCCCACCCCTTCTCCTGGCTCTCCTCCTAACCCACTCTCCCCCTCCCTCCTCCTCCTACCCCACCCCTTCCCATACTTCCTTAAATCCCACCTCTCCCTCCTCCCACCTCCTCTTCCCCCACCCCACTCCCCTCCCTCCCCCACCCCACTCCCCTCCCTCCCCCCACCCTTTCCCCTTGACAGGTGGTGGCTCGTGTGTTCATAAGTTATGAATTGTGAGAAAATGAATTTAAAACCCATAGTGAAGTGTATCATGGTAAAAAATATATGATCCTATGAAGTTTTGTCGTGATTAACCTTGGGAGTTAAGAGGATTAGCATCACAAACCAACAAACATCTCATTTGATTTTATATAGAAGATTTAGCCTGATGCTGGCTTAATGGTTAAGGTGGTTGGCTTAAGATTTTAGGGTCTTGAGTAGGAGCCCGTGGCAGCCGTTGAATTAACAGCAGGTGGGATTTACTCAGCCTGTCATCTTGAGGTTGGCAAAATGAGTACCAGTGTTCTGGTAATAGAGGACACTGCATAAGGACAGCTGTGACCACAGAAAATGATGCAATCAGCAGCCACAGCGAGTGCATGGAGAGGATAACATTTCCCCAAGCTCCAAATGAAACAAGAACGAAAATCTTTGATGTCATGACGTTGCCAGGTATGCCTCCACCCACATTATTACGTCATTATACATACTTGGACGAAGTTTTATTTAAATCCCTGAACCCAGATTTAAAATATTATATGATATTGGCTGCCAGACCATGCATGTGATCAGGTTGAAATTTAAAACGTATATTAAACATGTCTACTCAATCATAACTGTGACGTTTCACATCGATTGATGAAGCGATTCAGCAGAAAGATTTTTTTTAAAGGATTTCATTCAAACCAATATGGCTGCCAGACCATGTGACCTTTTAATTATTCATTCGTGAGCACCCTAGTATCCCCAATGCTTGGGGAACATGTAAGTTAAGTTTCCCCTTGATCTGTCAAGCTGTTTTGCAGAAGAAGATTTTAAAATGTTTATTCTTCAAGAAAAATCATGGCTGCCAAACCATGTGACATGTGACGTCATAAGTGGAGAACATTTTGTTCCTCATGGATAAGCGATCATTCCTGTAAAGTTTCGCCTTGATCTGTTCAGCTGTTACAGAGGATATTTTTGAAAGTTTTCATGTTGAAAACAATATGGCTGCTGAACCACGTGACCCATGACATCATCTATTTTTTTTTTGCCAATTACAATTTAGCCCGAGATGACCCTCAAAAATTTTCATACTGATCGGAGAAAGTGTTTGACATGTGCAATTATGATGTTATAACGAAACCATGTCTTACATCATCAAAAAATCACACTTCTTTTCCATGGGGAGTACTTCACATGTGCCAAGTTTCCATTTTTTCCATGGAGTGGTTTCGGAGATAAAGGTCCAAAGTTTTTCCTTTTTTTCCAACATGGCTGCCGCACTGCATGACCTATGACGTCATAGTTATCACAAAAACATTCTACATGAGTAGTCACAACCATGGTGAAAAATTCGTGAAATTGGGTGGGTCATTGGGTCAACCACATGCCTCGTCGTTGCAGCAGGTTGATCAGAATCTGAAGGAGATGGGGATGGGCCAGGCATCTGCCTGGGGGATAGCCAGATGGAGGCTGCTGGAGTACTGGCAGAAAGTGGATGCAGCGACGCTCTGCTCTAGCATATGCTCCCACACCTGACCTGACCTCAGTGTAAGGTAGCATGGACCTTGGGGAGGATGGAGGAATGAGTTTGGGGGCCGTCAAAGACTGACAGCTTCCCCAGAGTGTAGCATGTATGAATCCGATTCATCGTGAGCAGAGCAGAAGAGTACAAAGGTCGCTGCATCTGTGAATATGGATGCATAGTGTAAATGCATGTGTAATGCATGTGTAAATCACATGAGTGGATGGGAGAGAAGGAAGCATAAGGGGAAGGAAGGGGCGATAAAATGGGGCGATAAAATGTGCCCAAGCCTCAGCGTTTTATTTTTAACCGCCTGGTTCTGCATAAAATCAGGCAGGAGCATTTAAAACCCACCCTATCTATCTGGCAAAGGTCTGCCTCTATGCATCCATATTCACAGATGCAGCGACCTTTGTACTCTTCTGCTCTGCTCACGATGAATCGGATTCATACATGCTACACTCTGGGGAAGCTGTCAGTCTTTGACGGCCCCCAAACTCATTCCTCCATCCTCCCCAAGGTCCATGCTAACTGCACACATGCACTGATGATATACTCATCCATGTTTGCACATGGATTTCCCCACACCCGCACTGCATGGCACGTCCCATGTGGCTTTAGCGCCGCAGCACGTCCACTCCCCATGTGGCATTGGTGCTGCAGCACGGCTGTTCCCCACATGCTGAAGCGCACAGTTCGCGAGACAGCTGCGTGCTATGCACCACTTGTCTGGGTGCAAATTTGTTCAGTGCGCCGACAAAACACATGCACCGCACACATGTAACCAAGCATGTAGGTGCACACACAACCCCATGGAGAGTCATTTTGTACGCATTTGTATTACATCCGTGTGTGCTGTTTATGTACCTCTTTGTGCTTGCAGCAACTGTCAGCTATTAATATATTACAGCAACTCTTAATATATTTATATTTTATAATAAAAGCAGATCCCACAAAAAGGTGAAAAAAAGCAAACAGTAATTTGTACCCATTTGTACTCTGTCCGTGTGTGCTATCTACGTACCTCTTTGTGCTTGCAGCAACTGCCAGCTATTAAAATACCGCAGACCCTCCCCTTTCGCGGGGGTTTATATTGTTGAAAAATCCCACATGGGGAAAAACCGTGATTCATAAAGTGAAGACCTGATGGGAAAAATAGAGTTTGGGGAACCACCTCTAAAATTTATCAACTTTTTGCCAAAACCAGTAAAGCCTGGTGTTGGCTTAGTGGTTAGGGTGGTGGCTTGGGTTCCAAGGGTCGTGAGTTCAAGCCCCGTTGGCCACCGAATTAAAATACACCAGGAGGTTGACTCAGCCTGTCATCCTTCCGAGGTCGGCAAAATGAGCACCAGTGTACTGGTGAGGGGGACACTGCATCAGTGGCATAGCCGTGTCCCAACCAATGATGCAACCAGCAGCCACAGGGAGAGAGAGAGAGAGAGAGAGAGAGAGAGAGAGAGAGAGAGAGAGAGAGAGAGAGAGAGAGAGAGAGAGAGAGAGAGAGAGAGAGAGAGAGAGAGAGAAAGATAGTAAAAATTCTATACACTTAAAATTGTACATGATGATGATGATGGAGGGCATTGGTGGTTATTGGCATGACATCGACATCCCTAGCTTAGGCTCGTCAGACTTTCAGAAGAAGGAGGTTGTCAGTTAAAAGCCGGATGTTGTGGTATTTGTGGATAAGCATTGGTAAATGCCTATGCATGGAATGATTAAATCGACGGTTATATGTTATAAATTTCTTGTAGCACAGACTGGTAAATTGTAATGTGAACTGCTTGATGTAATGAGCTGATGTTGATTGTGGAAGGCAGTACCGTGCTGTGGGCTGCCTGGTGAGATTCGTGAAGATGCTGGAACGTTCTCAGCCAAAACTTCCAGTCTGGATGAGAATCACATTTGTTGAAAGACATGGGGTTGTTCTGTGTTACTATATAGACCCACGAGAGGGAGGTGTAGAGAGATGGGTGACATGTGACGAGCCTTGTGTTCAATCGTCCCCATGTTCGATTTAACTATAATGAGTAAATTAGGCGTATAACGTCCAGAGTGGTTGTTAACACATGGAGCCGATTTTAATCAGGTTGATTAAAACTCATTAAGATTGTGTATCGGGAAATAATTACTATGAGCTCTTCAATCATCCTGGATGAGGCAGCGTGCAAGACAGAACGACGCGACAGGACTCGATTGTTTGACAGCCTCGGAGGATGAGGTGAACACAAGTGAGTTGAGCCAGCTGGACAGGGACACTGGGCGGAAACAACTCAATGCAGTACTTGGAGTTGGACATTGTATGTAATGGTGAACTGCCTCATTTGACTTTGTATCTGTTCATTGGAAATACAAGTTTCAAAAGTATTACACTGTTGATGTCATCGCTATGACATCACTCAGAAGTCACAGACCCCAACTGACAAAGATCCATTTGATTTTGGTAGCCGACCTGTATGATCATTCATGCTTGTGAAGCACAAACTTTGGATTGCAGTCATTAGAGAATGAGTTGGGTTCGGCAGCATGAACAATATATGTACACGAGTGGGAAGGAAACCCCCAAGGTGTGCGAACACCGACAGAGGTGATCTTTGTTTTGCATGTTCTTATAGACCTCCGTATAAGGTGACATGACAGCGTCCATCTGGAGCTTCAATTTCAAGCACCTCTCCATGAAGACCAGTGAAAACCTCCCAAGATATGTGCTTCATTCTGCTTTATTCCAAGTATTCACTTTCACGCTCCTCAACTCTAACTTATTTCCCCTCCTTGCTTCAAAACAAACAAACAAACAAACAAATATTTTCGCTCAGAAAAAAACATCACCAATTCATTCTACTCCTTATTTCCTTCTTTGCTTCATTCTTTATTCCTTTCTCATTACCTCCCAAATGAACCAACATTCCTCATTACTGAATTAATTTGCTTCTTACTTTCAACGCTTTTCATAACATTTATTGAAGTTTTATTTTCCTTATTTCACTGAAACCCCAAGTTCTTCGTCATAACTATTTACTGTCACGAACACCCCACGATGTAATTAACAGACGAGCGAAAACAAAATCACACAATATCACACGATATAATCTGATAACAGTCCATCTTGCATGATATCGAAAGAGCAACTGAGCCTGCGATGGAGTGCAGCGTGGGGCTGTGAGTTGAGATGGAGATGCAGACCTCAATATAGCAAGGGACCCTTTCCATGATTGGCACGTTTTACCACAATGATTCAACCGTGATTAAGCAAACCATGATGTAGAAATCCACGTTCGGGATAGGTCTGCTGTATTGCAGCAACTTTTAATATATTTATATTGTCGTGTCCAGGGGGGGGTTTAACCCTTGAAGGCTACAACCGAGACTCGGAGATGAATGGGCAAGCGTTAACGGGCGGAATGGCGGAGAGACGATGCACCCAGGAGGAGCACAGCACAGGGGCGCTGCACCAGGACAGCACAAGGCAACAATTTCTTAGAAGGAACAAATTTAATGAAAATAAATGAATATTTACAATGGACAATAATTCAAAAAAGTAATGACAACAATAAAGCAAATAAATCCTACAGTCGAGGTGTCTCCCACACAGACTCAAATACAGACAAAAGAGACACACAATGAAAAGAAAAACCTTCCTTTTAAACTATTTCTTTACTTAGCTTGGCCCAGAGCTGATCCTTGTTGAACTGGATTTGAGGCGCCTCTCTCATAGTGGGACGAACGCACGCCAGGCAATCCATGAGCGGCACTCCACACCAAGGCTCAAAGCCCCAGTCTAATGGCTCCGTGTGCCCCGGTCGTCCTCATCGACCCGACCAAAAGCAAAGGGCCTGCGTCTTACTTTACCACACGAGCAAAATCGCCTCAACACGAATTCAATGGCTGTGTCATGTCATCCTCCTCAGTGTGCGCTTAACCTCCACTCTCGCCTCTCCAAACAATGCACCTCATGCCTCCACTCTGAACACAGCTCTCCCAAAATGCACAAGCCAACTCCTTCCTCTTCAAATGCGCAACCTGCCTCCTGTTGCTTCGATCACGCCGATATGTCTCCTCGGCCCGCGGCCCGCTCGCACCAAACCCAGAAAGGTGGGGCTTCTCCTCCTCGGCTAGCTTCTGACGTCATGCCCATCAATCGTCCCCCAAGGGCACAACTTCACCCATTGTCAACCTTTGAAGGTGGGGCTTTCTGCCCATTTGTTGTAGTTTCAGGGTTGCGTTCCCCACCTTTATTGCCGATCTTAAAATATAACAACATTCGGTAAAATCACAGAGGTGAATCACATACTCAGGAACTTATTCTTACTCCCGAGGCTAATCAACACCACACAACCCCTCATGTGGTGACATGTAATACCCAAGCTCACAGGCTCCCCAACTACTCACATCGAGATGTCACTAGGCCGCTAGGTTTCATGGTTTTGGAGTTATGGAAGACACACACACATAAGTATAGGTAGATTTGAGCTTCAATGTGTCTATCCAGGTAGTAATTTTTTTACTTACCATTTGAGCTTTTGTCATCAACTTTTTAGTGTGTGTGTGTGTGTGTGTGTGTGTGTGTGTGTGTGTGTGTGTGTGTGTGTGTGTGTGTGTGTGTGTGTGTGTGTGTGTGTGTGTGTGCGCGCGCGCACGTGCGTGTGTTGTTCAAAAAGCATAACGTATTCTCTGCTAACTCCCCTATCCCCACTACTCCCAACCCTCTCTCTCTCTTAGTCCCATCTTCGCTCCACCTCCTCCTAATACTGTGCAGCATACTCCCACCTCTTTCTGTCTCCGAATGTATCTGGATGGTGGTTATCTCTGCATATATCCAGATATTGGTTATTTTTGGATGGTGGTTATATTTGGACGTGTCCAGATGGTGGTTATGTCCGGATGGACCGGACGCTCACACTGCCTTCCCTTGCCCTCCCTTGCCCTCCCCTCACACTTATTTCCCCTCCCCTCATGCTACCTACCCTTCCCCTACCCCTCCTTTCTCCCCCACTCCTCCTTACTCCCACACCCCTTCTTACTCCCACTCCCCTTATTACTCCCACACCCATTCTCACTCCCGCACCCCTCTCGGCTCCCCCTGCTTCCTCGCTACCCCACCAATCCTCAGTCTCCCTACCTCCTTGCTCCTCCACCACTTTCTCTCCTGCCCTCTCCCCCCCCCCACCACGAGTATACCCGTCCTCCGGATGGTTGTTATCTCTCGACATGCTGGGACGGTGGTGTGTCCAGACGGACCCTCCTCTCACACTGCCTTCCTTCCCTTGACGTATCTGGATGGTGGTTATCTCCAGATGTGTCTGAATGTTGGTTGTGTCAGGACAAACCACCCCCCCCCCCCACACTGCCTTACCTTGCACTCCCCGACCCTCCCCTCATGCTGCCTTCCCTTTCTGCCCCCCTCCTCACTCCCCCACTCCTCCTCGCTCCCTCCTCCTTCCTTGCTCTTCCACCCCACCTCAATATCCCTCCTTCTTCACTCCCCCTTCCTCTTCTCTCCCTCTCCTCTTTTTTACTTCCCCCACCCCCACTCCCCTTCAATATTTCCGCAGCTAATCGACGGGTTGTATTTGCGAATTATGATAATATGGGGAACACGAATTCATACATTTCCTTTTTTACCTGTTGTTTTCATCTCGTTTAGTTTGAGACCAAAGTAGACGTGGACAGGCTTTACAATTTGGGATGCTTTCTAATTTTCAGTTTGATATTGATCTTCTTGCTTTGCTCATTGGTTTTCTAATCCCTGTGCATATATTTTCTTCTTTTTTTTGTGACCAGTTTTACACATTGACTATTGTAATTTAGCTGATAAATGTAATTTTTTATTTTATTACTGGTCAACTAGGTAGGTACGCACACTCGCCTTCAGATCACCTTCAGACCACTCACCTTCAGACCAAACATATGCCAATCTCCCTTTTAACAATCCTGGCCATTTTTCCCAATATAGCTGCAAAACAGATGTGGAATTTCAGATTTATGTTTATGAGAATGGAAACTGTTTTTCGGCCATTCGGAAGGTGGACGTTCACATTTTCTGCAAAGCCTGCATGGAATTGTTTTTGCTGATGATTGTTGAGAGCGAAGTGATAAGGGATAATACATTTAGTGATACGAGTAGTTGCTAAAGCATGGATTTATCTGGTAATTTAATTTATAATGTCTTTCCTTCTGGTTTTGGCTTGAAGACCAATCTCTGGTTTGCTAAGTAATGATCCTGATTTGAACCAATGATTCATGATTGCGGGAACACCCAGGTTCAAATCTCATGTCGTGTACAGTACTATACAGTCGGACCCCGATATTCATGGGGGATACATTCCTGAAAAATGTCGCGAATGCCGAATCTGTGATTGCCAGGGCATTGCTTCAATGGGTAAAAGGGGGACAGGTTCCCGGCGGTTCGTGATTCATAAAGGTAAATCAAAAATCGCGAAAAACCGTGAATACGCAAAGCATCGGGTGGCTAGTGTAGAAGCTTGTCCCATTTTATGAACGGAACGTATGCAGGGTCTGCGAATCGCGGAACCACGAATGTCAGGGTCCAACTGTATGTTATATATTTGTCCATTGTCTAATATTGTCCTTGTAATTTCGGTAAAATTATACTGCTGTCTACTCATGTCTTTGTCCTACTTGGGATTATTGTACCAGCTCCTCATTGATATTTATATCACCACAAAAGCATTTTATATTTTCTCCAGCTTAACGCTAACATTTGTAAAATTTTTGTATTTTAAATATTTCCATTTTATATCAATAATCACGTTGTCTGTCTTTGATGCTCTGCCTGAAAGACAGATTCAGTTTGATGTTGTAAGCATTCTCATGGCAAGGATTACATTTGGTGGGTTGCTTTTGCCTTACCTTAGCATGGATAGTCAGGGCAAGAGTTAGTATATTGTCCAGGGTGCCGGCAATAACTAGCCGACTGTTTCAGAAAGATACCGTGCGATATTTAGCACCCACCAATGAAGCCATCAGACTTGACATTCAGCTTAATGGTCATCAATAACCACATTGAGCCTTTGCATTTTAATTAGTGTGGTTGCCATTATAAGCATATTCACAAAGAATGGAGCAGTAAACACAGTATATGGGATTTGAACATGAGTCAGAACATGTAGATCATGATCTTGTTCAAATTATTTGAAAACTATATTGGAGTGTCCATTGTCTATTAATGCCCAAATATATACAGTATGACAAAGTATATTCTCCAATGTATATGTCATAACAGAGGGAGAGGAAAGAAGAGGAGGGGGATAAAATGACAAGGAGAGAAATAAAATTATCCAAAAGTGATGAGAAAAAGGAGCGGAGGAGGTCAGAGATATGTAGAGAGGGGAGGAGGGAAGGAAAATAAATGAAGAGGATGAAAAAGGAGGAGTGGGAAGAACGATGCAGTGAGAGGTCAAATAAAATGATCAGTTGGCAACATTAATTTAGTACTAATAACACTAGTTGTATCTGATATTATGATTCAGCATTCTGCTTGCACATCATTGCATCGCCATTATGCACCCGGTGTCAAGAATCATTTGCTCACATAATACTGGCTCGTCATTAACCTTGAATTTGAAAACAATGTTGTGATTTTTGCAGAATTCATGTAAATGCGAGTCTGTCGCATATATCTCATGCATGACGTGTCATTCAATTGAAAGCACAGAAATCGCATCGCTCTTTGACATTTTTCGCACAGTGTATCGAACATGGAGAAGCCTGAACAAACACTTCGTATAAGGCAAATACCTTAGCCCTTTGTAGTGCATAAGTGACACAATTATAAGCCATCGTTTTTATTCTGAAAATCAATTTAACCTTTTTTATATTGTTAAAACGTGCACATTACATATACAGCTCTGGAAAAAAAAATAAGAGACCACTCCAAAAATTTTTTAAATCAGCATCTCTCCATGTATGGCAGCCATTCCATTCCAGTGTCTGTTGAATTCCAACACAGGCACACCTCATTCTACTTCGTGAGGTACTGATTAGGTGATCACCTGAACCGAATCTTATTTAACAAGCAAAAGTATAAAAACCACTGCTGCGGTCATCACTATCCTCCTGCAATAAGACCAGCTGGATGGCAAAAACAGTGCTAGTAGTACCTCAAAAGTAATTGGAATCAAAAAAATAACTAGTGACCATGCCAAAAGAGTTGAAAAGAAAAGTTTTGAGTGAGGAAAAGAAGGGTTCAATTCTGGCTTTACTGGCAGAGGGATACAGTGAGCGTCACGTTGCTTCCATCCTTAAAATTTCAAAGACGGCAGTTCATAAGAACAAGGTCAAGCAGCAAACATTGGGACAACAAAGTTACAGACTGGCAGAGGGCGAAAACGACTTTCCACTGACCGGGATGACCGCCAACTCATTCGAATGTCACTCAACAACCGTAGGATGACATCAAGTGACCTACAAAAAGAATGGCAAACGGCAGCTGGGGTGAAGTGCACGGCGAGGATGGTTCGAAACAGGCTTCCAGGGGCAGGGCTGAAGTCGTGCAAAGCTAGAAAAAGCCCTTCATCATTGAGAAGCAAAGAAGAGCCAGGCTGAGGTTTGCAAAAGACCATAAGGATTGGAGCGTAGAGGACTGGAGTAAGGTCATCTTCTCTGATGAGTCCAATTTTCAGCTTTGCCCAACACCTGGTCGTCTAATGGTTAGACGGAGACCTGGAGAGGCCGAGAAGCCACATTGTCTTGCACCCACTGTGAAATTTGGTGGAGGATCGGTGATGATCTGGGAGTGCTTCAGCAAGGCTGGAATTGGGCAGATTTGTCTTTGTGAAGGTCTCATGAATCAAGCCACGTACAAGGTTGTCCAGGAAGTACACTTGCTTCCTTCTGCTCTGACAATGTTCCCCAACTCTGAGGATCGGTTTTTCCAGCAGGACAATGCTCCATGCCACACAGCCAGGTCAATCAAGGTATGGATGGAGGACCATCAGATCAAGACCCTGTCATGACCAGCCCAATCTCCAGACCTGAACCCCATTGAAAACCTCTGGAATGTGATCAAGAGGAAGATGGATGGTCACAAGCCATCAAACAAAGCTGAGTTGCTTGAATTTTTGTGCCAGAAGTGGCATAAAGTCACCCAACAGCAACGTGAAAGACTGGTGGAGAGCATGCCAAGACGCATGAAAGCAGTGATTGAAAATCAGGGTTATTTCACAAATTATTGATTTTTGAACTCTTCCTCAGTTAAAACATTAGTATTGTGTTGTTTAAAAATGAATATGAACTTGTTTTATTTTTGTATTATTTGAGGTCTGAAAACACTGAATCTTTGTTGTTATTTTGACCAGTTGACATTTTCTGCAAATAAATGCGCTAAATGACAATATTTTTATTCGGAATTTGGGAGAAATGTTGTCAGTTGTTTATAGAATAAAACAAAAATGTTAATTTTACTCAAACACAAACCAATAAATAGTAAAACCAGAAAAACTGATAATTTTGCAGTGGTCTCTTAATTTTTTCCAGAGCTATATATATATATATATATATATATATATATATATATATATATATATATATATATATATATATATATATATATATATATATATATATATATATATATATATATATATATATATATATATATATATATATATATACATATATACATATATATATATATATATATATATACATATATATATATATATATATATATATATATATATATATATATATATATATATATATATATACATATATATATATATATATATATATATATATATATATATATATATATATATATATATATATATATATATATATATATATATATATATATATATATATATATATATACATATGTATATATACACAAAAATATATAGGGTAGTTCCATGTAATAATTGACATGAAGCATAAAATTTGAAAATGCATTTTTCAAAAGGATTTCTATTGGATGGTGTTTAGTTAGGTCTAAATTTTCTTAATTTATGTGATATTTACTCCATGGATGATGTCACGTGATTTGGCGGCCATCTTGAAAGAACTGCCTCAACGTCTTCCAACGGTAAGTCATTATGTCTGTTGTCATTTTGTCGAAAATATGGCTGTTTGATGAATGTTGTAATCCGAAGTAGTATTCGCTGATGAATATGACTGATATAGGATCAGGCTGTAACTACTCATCAACATATTTGGTCCATTTCCGTCTGTGCCTATAGATCAACATCAACGAGGCATATGCAAGCAATGAGGCTTATACAAGCTGTTAGACAACCAAATGTTCGCTGATGTATGCAAGAGATTGTATAGATATCATAAAATGCGCCCTAGCATTGACTATCGAATATGTGATCGCCTGGGTTACGTCCGTTACATTGCTGAGTTATGTTCGTTACAGTGAACTTTTCAAAATATTTTAACAAACAACAGACAACGTATCGTTGGAATATAGAAAGTATGCTACTAATGCTTAGTTTGCTTACCGTGAATGAAAGGTATACTACAAATTCGTTATTTCGCAGGATTTAAGAATTGTGCTATGGCCAGTTTTAGTTGTGTCCATTTCGATGTTACATCCATTACGCCTCTTAAATGTTGATTTTTGCTTTAGTAGTAGACTACACGGTGGGGTTTGTACCACTATCAGAAAGCCATAGAGACTAATTACGATATGTAATAAAGAAACTCTCTGTAATATGGCCAACCTTTTAAAAAATTTCAACATCAGTGATGCAATTTTTGTCTCAATGTTACATCCGTTACGCTGGAATTAGCATATATATATATATATATATATATATATATATATATATATATATATATATATATATATATATACATATATATATATATATATATATATATATATATATATATATATATATATATATATATATATATATATACATATATATATATATATATATATATATATATATATATATATATATATATATATATATGAGGTGCAGTGAGGAGGAGTGATGTAAGGGCCACATCGGCCATTTTGGAGTTAATGCCATAAAGCACTATTTTAACGCTTCCTCTGTCATACGAGCCTATCATCATCATATCATTAAAAAATGTCGCTTACATCACTCCTCCTCGCCGGGCCTCATATATATATATATATATATATATATATATATATATATATATATATGTATATATATGTATATATATATATATATATATATATATATATATATATATATATGTATATATATGTATATATATATATATATATATATATATATATATATATATATATATATATATATATATATATATATATATATATATATCTTCTTCTTTCGGCTGCTCCCGTTAGGGGTCGCCACAGCGGATCACCTGTGTGATCCGCATAGTGATTTGGCACATGTTTTACGCCGGATGCCCTTCCTGACGCAACCCTGGTCGCCTCTTACGACACAGGGATATGGTACACCTATTTTAACCAGGGTATACACCGGCCCAGTATACTGGTACTCATTTCGCCGACCTCGAAAGGATGACAGGCTGAGTCAACCCCCTGGTGTATTAATTCAGCGGCCCAACAGGGCTTGAACTCAGGACCTTTTGGATCCCAAGCCGCTGCCCTAACCACTGCGCCAACACCAGGCTTATCAGTGTGCACGATTGATCGACAAATATGTGTTTTTTCGTTGTTTCTTGGACGATTGTGAGTATCTCTGGAGTATAACTTTTTGAATGCATCTCGTAACTTCGGCAAGTGCTCAAATTTCAGTTTCAATCGCTGATCCAAAATATTTTTTCAGACATCATTTTAACTCCATGTAGCTAAAACTTTGTGATTGGGATATATGACAAGAAGGTGTCAATGATGGTTGTTTACATTGATACACTTCCAGACCAAAAATGAGAAGCTCCCAGATTGTAAGTGTTCATAGGTTATGGGCTTTTAAAGGGTTACCAGCAGAGCAACAACTATATCTTAGAATTTCAAGAGAATCTTACTCGAAATAGTTTCAGATTTTACCGAGCCCACCATTTTGCCATATAGTTTAAGATCAGGTATATTGATTGTACTTCTCAAAAAGCTTATTTTAACTCTAATTTAAATATGGCACCCTGGAAATTATGTAACGTCAAGTGATTGATTTTAGTGAGGTATATGAAATCCTTTTATTATCCAATCCATATCAAAAGAAAGCTGGAGGACATGAATTTCAAAATATATGGCAAACAAAGGTTGTGTGAATACAAAGGGTTCTATACGAGGTCAGAGTCAGGTATGGGAGTATGCACCAGAGCAGCGTGTCACTGCATCCACTTTCCGCCGGTACTCCAGGGGCCTCCGGCTGGCCATCCCCCAGGCAGATGCATGGCCCATCCCCATCTCCTTGAGATGTTCATCTACCTGCTGCAACCACGAAGCATATTATAATCAGCCCATTGGCCTCCTCCATCATGAGACTCACTCACGAAGAGAATCTGGTGAGTAGGATCAGCTTCAGGAATATGAGCCACAGGTCCATACAGCCGCAGCTGACGCTCACAGACTATGCAGGTAACAAATCTCATTTGAGTCTCTCTCAGCAACTGCTCATTGGACAAAAAGTCCAATCAGCGATAGCCAAGGATTCTCCGAAGAGACCTGGTACCAAAGGAATCAAGTCTCCATCTGGCATCCGTAGAGCAAGAGTGGAAGCAACAATCACCTGAAGACTGACTTTCATCCTCCTGCACAGGTACTGACAGCGCCACACCCCATTATCCAGTGAATCCTTGACTCCCCAGGCCCGACCCAGACATGTATTGACCTCTGCCTCATAGCCAGCAGAGACGTGAATATCACTGCCAAGGTAAGTGAATCTCTCCTCAACATCCTCGCCACAAACAGGTACAGACAAGATAGCAGCATCGAAGATGTCAACGAAAGCCTGGATCTTAGTTTTGACCCAGGAAACCTGTAATCCCAGGAGCTCTGACTTCTCATTCAGCACCTCGAGGTCCCCCAAAAGAATATTCAATCTCCACAGGATTTTCACTCGGGCCACTGTAAAACCCTTAATTCCGCAAAACATTCTTGAAGCATAAAAAAATCTGAAAACCCACTCTTTGGGAGCCCTTCCTTTCGCAGGGCAGCTCACTGGATGACGGGATTGGGGCAAAGCCTTCGGGACCCCCAATCTTTGATGATAGGAGGGAAACCACGGTGTTACACAATTCTTAAGAGTGTGTCGGAGTTGTGCTGAGGTGTCATCCACCAGACAGCGGTCTCCTTGGGTTAACCTGAGGCGGTCCCTTTGGGTGAGTGCCTGGAATGTCCTATCCCGAAGAGAGGATGATCACCTGTCTCTGCTATCATCTGAGCTCAAGCATCTGGACATCGGTATTGTAGCACTCTCTCAGGTTCGGAGCCCCGATTGTGGCGAGATCATGGTGGGTGGTTACACCTACTATTGTTCTGTTCACTCTGATGGTTACCATGCCCAAGGAGTTGTTGTAGCTGTGTCCAATAAGCAGACCTCAATGATAATTGAGGTAACACGGGTCAACGAGCGTATTATGAGACTAAGGCCAAGGTCACATTTGCCACGGCGGCCGTGGGGTCTCCAAAATCTGCGGCCACTAGCAATTCTACGGCGGCCGCAGTATTTCCACAGTCACACAATGTAGCAGTCACATATGTTTTTATTTTTCTGTTAGCCGCACGGCGTGTTTATAAGTTGTGGAGACAGAAAACGTGGGGGGTGGCGTAGGTCTTTGGTTTGATGTCGCACGGTGACCTTAGGCCCCCCTGCAGCGGCAATATAATTTTCAAGGCAGATGCAAGGAGACCTCAAGGTGCCCACAAGGCGACCGCAGGGGGGCCTAAGGCGAACGTGCGGCCAGACGGACGGTAACGAGTGGGTATATATATACCAGTCCTTTTTTTTACTGAAATATAAATATACCAGTATATATAACTGAATATACTATAACTATAATATACCGTGGTCCCCCAGAATCTGAAAGGCCAAGCTGTTTGAACAAATTGGAATCCAAACAAATTTTTTCAAGAAAGTTTGGCCCTAAATACCCAATACATTAAAAAAAAAACGAACAAAACGTAGCGTTCATGTTTGTTCACGTGTCTCCCCCACCTGTTCGAGCCGCATCTTCGCGCTTTGTTCATTCAGTTCGTTGGTGGAAGTACTCAATCACATTTGCTCTACGGCGAGGATACGGCGGCCGTATGCCCTCTGAATTGACAGAAACGTGCGGCGGCCGCAGAGAAACTGAGGTGGCCTTAGGGTGGCCGTACACCGTTTGGCTATATTTTACAGGCCGTAGGGGCGCCGTGGAATTATACCTGTGGAGTTATAACTTTTTTCATTTCTACGTTCGCCGTAGCAATTCGACAAAGCCAAGCTATGATGTAGATGTGTTCCATGCCGACCGTACGTAGGGCGTGCGGTGGGCTTGCGTTTTCCATGCGGCTGCCGGAAGTTCTTCTTAATGAAAAATGAATTTTCCCAACCCCCCCAAAAATTATGGCACCCCCACGTTTTCGGTCTCCACAATTTAAGCACGCCGTGCGGCTCCCCGAAAAATAAAAACATGTGTGACTGCTACATTTTGTGACCGTGGAAATACTGCGGCCACTTTATAATTGTGAGTGTCCGTACATTTTGTAGACCCTCCGGGCGCCGAGCCAAATGTGACTTCGGCCTTACCTCGTGTTTTCACCTTCATTTTTTTTTTTTTAATCATCTTGTGTTTTAATTATTAACAAAAAATGCAATCCGATCACGTGGTGTGACGGACTGTCGGGAAAGGATTGAATTTCACAGCAAAACCGGTTGTAATTTTTAATATCCACAAGCATAACCCTTGCTCTGCGCGACTTGTTGGGGTGGGTGTGTTTGAGAAAGGAACTGATGCAGAGTATCAGTAGTAATTTTACTTTAATGCAGTAAGTGGAATACGATTTCACTGTTTCAGAACCATTTTATTTACTTTTTTTGTACCATGAACCTCATATGGTCTTTGAGATAATGTAAGCCGAATATCACGTTACTCGAGCACAGAACAAAGTCGAAGATAGCGCGACACGAAACCACAAACTCGGAAATAATATATAAGATTATTACGTCAGCCCGATGCGTTTGATGAAAGTGATTGTGGTTCTGGGGGCATCATGTTTGATGAGCTGCCCTGGGAGCAGCGCTCTCGAAGAGTGTGCGTGCTTTGAACCGATGTGTAATGTACCTCCAACGCATATTGACGTATGTAGACGTATTTGATTGACGTCTTCCAGACGACCACATAACTTACTGAACGTGTTTCTAATTTACAGCTACCGTATAAAGGCATATTGGCAGCGTTTAAAAAAACAACAACAATAACTTCTGATATTTCGTCACGTGCCGTTACGTCACGTCCGATTGCCTCTTCAGTTTGCTCATGTATTATTCTTAGTTCCTCCTCTGTGAACATTTTCTGTTTGAGGATATTGTCATGTCGACATCGAAACTTAAAAGCAAATGTCCGAATATATTTTAAAATTCGTGATAGACTTAAAAAACAAAACAAACAAAAAAAACAACAACAACAACTTCAGATATTTCATCACGTGCCTTCACGGAGCCAAGGAGAAAAAAAGAAAATGTGCCTTGATGGCGAAAATAAGTTTCGGGTATGCTAAACATTACCTTGACGTGTTTCGACTTATGAGTACTTTACAAGGAACTTGTGTCGACGTGTGTCAACGATCGCATATCGTGTCTACAACTTATTCCCAGTGTAGCGGAACGTGTGAGCCATATGGCGAGTCGTCATAAAATTTTCAGCATGCTTGAAATTTCACGACGTACTAAACGTACCACGAAATATGACAGCGTACTTCATCGTTTTTCAGCATGCTCTTAACATATTGTTACGGCTGTGGAAATTTGCAATACACCAGAAAGGTCCTCAGGTGAGATATATCGATAAGTTCATGTGTAGTTAGTCCACACCCGTTGTTTAGAGGGAATATGTGTGATTCATCTGGGCTGCGACGCTTTGAGTTAGCCATTTTTCTTTACCTGTTGTTATTTTGGAACAACCACGCCATCTCAACAACCACGCCATCTCAACAACCACGCCATCCACACCACAACGCCACTAAAGGAGCAACAAAACCAGCCCCTCCCCAATTTCTCCTCCGGTAAACAAGTTTGACGGTTGAAAACCAGCCCCACCCCAATTTCTCCTCCGGTAAACAAGTTTGACGGTTGGAAACCAGCCCCACTCCAATTTCTCCTCCGGTAAACAAGTTTGACGGTTGGAAACCAGCCCCACCCCAATTTCTCCTCCGGTAAACAAGTTTGACGGTTGGAAACCAACTCCCGCCCCAATTTCTCTGGAATGTTCCTTCCCCCACCCAGGCGCCGCGAAGGGCGGTAGGGCGCAGGAGAAATAAAAGGGCAAGAGGAGCGCCTGGAAAGGCGAGGCGCGGATAGCAGAGACTTGGGGCAGTCGTGTGGAAGTCTTGGTCGTCATGGTCTTGGTCCAAGTCTGTCGTGGTCCAAGTCTTCGTCATAGACAGACTTGGGGCAGTTGGGTGGAAGTCTTGTCCTAGTGGCTGTGGGGAGAAGGCGTCACGACCTGCCCACCGTTGCAAGGCCCGAGATCAGGCGCGGCTGTCCTAGTGGCCGTGGGGAGAAGGCGTCACGACATGCCCACCGTTGCAAGGCCCGAGATCAGGCGCGGCTACGCTAGTTGCCGTGGGGACAAGACGTCGCGACCTGCCCACCGTCGCACCACGAGGGTGCGGGTAAGATCCTTCGGTCTTGTGGGCCTTTTCGGTCATCCACGGCCCACGACCATAAAGGTCTACGGACCCCTTGCCTGTGAGGGAGGTCTTTCTTTGTTTTTGTATGCATGCTGTGGCGCCGTGTCCTGCCAAGTAGAAACTGTGTAAGTGCTTGTAAATAATAATTATAGTCGGTCGTATTGCTTTTGCATTCTATCTGTTGCTTGTATATTGCCTTGCTTGTGTTGTGTGTGTAATTTAAATAAATGTGCTTGTGTGAAACGTTTCCCGTTCATTGTGTCCTTTCCCCATTGGAAGTGCCATCTTGTATCGTGGAATGAGTAGTGGGTTTTGAACGCCGGTAAACAGAATCACATCCGTCGAGGTCGGCGATAACACCGCTCGGTTATCACTATAGCACGGAACGGACCGCTTAAGCGGTTCGTGTCCTCGGCCGACCTGCGGCGAGGTACGATTGCCTGGTCGACCACTCGCGCAGGTACTTAGGTAGGTCGAATTTGGCGAGCAACCCTATCCTGCGCCGGTGTGCAATTGGCACTATCGTGGTGAGGTTAAACCCCTGCCCGTGACTGGCTCCTGGGGGTAGTTCCAGGAAGGTCACGACTGAATTGTCTGTCCCGGTGGGCGACGCGTCGCGATTTGAGTTACGTGGCCGATTGCGCGCCGGGCGGGCCAGAATTTGTAACAATATACACAACTTACCCATACCGTATTCGACGTGTGCCAGCGTTTTGGACACATTTTTCATAGGTCGGCATACGCTGGCTAAATCGTCAAGGTGTGACTGCGTGGTTGACACTTCCAATTCTCAGGCGGTCATGATTTAAATCGGCGTGCGGCAGGTTTTTAACAGGCTACGCCACGAGTTCGTCGGCGATATGTGCAGCGCGCTATGCCTAAGTTAAACTGTCGTTGGGCATAGGTTGTGAACGCCAACAACAGGCTAAGCATTCGTTGGTATAAGTTATCTATAAGACAATGAAACGTTCTGTGCCTGTTACTAATATGTTATGAATACGACCAAAATTAAAAAAAAAAAAAATCAAAATTTCAGCGTACGCCAATGTTTTACATACATTTTTATACGTTGCCATTGCTGGCTCAATCATCAAGGTGTGACAGCGCCTCAAGCAGTCACCTTGGCTATTGGGCACAATCCTGGACGGGTCACCACTCCAACATCGGATACCAGCAAGCTGGCACTCATTTTGCCGACCTCAGAAGGATGACATGCAGAGTCAACCCCACCTGGTATTAATTCAACAGCCAAGTAGGATTATGAACTCAGGATCCAAGGATCCCAAGCCCACCACCCTAACCATTAAACCAACATCAATCATAAGTCCATAACCCGATGGTAATTATAAACAATCTGGAGAGATGTGATGATTTGAAACAGCTTCAAACACAATGTTATTGTTCCTCTTGACAAGGCAAGTAATGTCACGTATATATGTGAGTATAACATTATACAATCAAACACTTTTTGAAGAGTGGCAGACAGTGCACGTAAGTTAATGGTGTTGATACAGCACGAGTTTGATTGGCCAAGTTACCTTCATTTCTGTACTTCCTACTATACCAAAAAATGATGTAGCAGCACAACTTTAAAACAACAATTGGAACACTCAGATTTGGCTGTTTTCACTTGCATTTTCAGAAATAGCACAAGTTGTACTGTGTACTATTGAAAAAAAATACTGTTCAAAAGTATATTACTGCCACAAACATGTCAAATATGACTTATTCAAAATTATTTGAAGCCCAAACTACAGCAAATTAAAAATGTGGCATAATTTCCTATATCAGGATTCTGGTCTATTGCGATGTCTGTTCAGGACAAAATAAATCAAGCTGCAGCTCATCATTCAAACATGGATTTGTGACAGGTTGACACTCCCAGTGTAAAAGACTGCTATATACAAGTACGTACCTTCTTGCATATTTTCATAAAAATATATCGGCAAACATGGCATTCGGTGAAAGGGATATGATGATTAAAGAGAGTGAAGGCTCCTTCTAAGAAGCATATGGAGAGACAGCAAGCAGGAACTGTTGCAAAACAACCTTTGACAATGATTGCTCACTCTGTGATGCGTGCACAGAATACATTATCTTTGCAACAACATAAATGCTTAAAATAAATAACCTGGTTTCTTTCACACCAAGTGCAAAAACAGGAAGGTGTGGTTATTTTTATTATTTCTTATTTATTTGTTACATTTGGGCTGGTTGGATAGCTTAAAGGTATGCGCACTCACTTTTGAGCTGTCGAGCTTGGGTTTGAATTCTGATTCAGCTATAAACTCTCACTGGAGTTACGCATGGAGGGTGAGGCATTAATCTGCACAATATTCATCAGAAGGGCCCATCTATAAGTACCGGTTGTCGGTCGACATTCAGGATGCAGCATCCTTTGAAAATAGTAGCTGTGAAAGACGATGAAATAGAAATGTCGTCAGTATCCTGGCTAAATTCCAAATTAATGCCACCTTCAGTCAAACATCAGGTAAGGCCAGCCAGTTCATGAAAGATGATTAAAACACTTTTTTTTTTGGCTGGCCTCATAAGATGGTGGAGATAATTGGGGCAATTAAATAAATTACAGGAGGTGCAGAATTTTTTTTGTTCCATCGTCTAAATTTTTTTGAAACCATCAACCCTCATTTTGGTAATATCCAAAAATCTCTGAAACACCTTTATCCCATACTTTTTCCATCATGCTATTTATATGTGACAGTTTTAGGGTAATTATGGAATATATTCTAAGTAACTGAAGTTGAAATCGAATCGTATATACAATTTCCAGATTGTTCTGCAATTAACGATGACACAATGCATTGATGCAAAAAGTTCAGGAATGCACTCAAAGCATACACATCAGTTTTGATTGTCATTTCAATCATGTGGAAACGATTCAAGACTTTTGCACTCTGCAGGGCGAGAAAATGACGTTGAAAAAAACAAGAAGACATTTACCAGGCTTGATATCAATGCTTTATAAGGAAGACGAAATGCTTAATTGCACGAGTGCATGTGAAAAGACGTTTTGTATTTAAGGTGTGTCTCAAGTATTTAATTACATCTGTACACATGAAACTCTTAGGGAGTTTCATACAAATTAATGATGCATTGCAAAGACCACTTTCTAGTAGTTTTCTGCTAGTTTTTGACAGCATGTCCACCCACATATGTCTTGTGCGTCTTGTGATTTGTTTTCTTGTGGTTTGTTCCTGACAGTTCCTTTATGTGGAAGCAACAAAGAAAATCTCATTAGAGTGAATCTGCAACAGGTAAATTATACATCCCAACCCTGTCTGCAGGTCTTGCATTGCTTGGAAACTCATGTCATAATGAAATTACTTTCGTTTGCACTTATTTGAAGAAAGCCTTTTTATCGATTGTTATTTGGGTCACGTCAGCACCTGACGGGAAGAGAGGGGTTGAGCGGCCAAGAGAGACCTGGTGACGTACTGTCGAGAAAGAAAGGAAAGGAATGAAGGTCACCTGGAATAAAATTGGAACGTGGGCCAAAGACCGACGAAAGTGGCGAACTCTCATAAGAAGCTCCATGTCAGGCGGCATTGGATAATAAGCAACGAAGCAAGTAAGGTATATATTGATTGGTTTTGTTTGACTCGTATGCATTGAATTGCACAGTTTTATCAATATGTATTCAAAGTACATTGCCAACATTTCAAAATGCACAAATTTCAAACTGCATGGTTATTTTGCTTGGACTCAGAATTGGTTGCATGAACACATTTCGGAACACATTCTGTAAACGAAGGCTTTCACTGTTTATATATTTTCCTGCATGATAAATGTTCCATATAATTATAGCTAATAACTTATCAGATGTAAAATAATGAGTTGAAGGGCTAGGAAATTCAATCAGACTAATAGTATCTGTGAATCCAGGCAGAGCCATACCAAACATTTTTTAAATGGTATGTGCTGCTTCCATGCTTGACTTTCAGCATTTAAAAGGATAGAGCATGGACAAACAACCAATAGTTGGCAATACTGGTGCATGTTTTGATGGGCCTAATGGCCTATTCATGCATCAAAGTTTATTTGGAGGAAACTCATACAAAAAACGTAGAACATCATATTTCAGATCAGGAAACATAATCGAGGTGGATATTAAATTGATTTATTTTTTCTTTGGAAGGACAAATAAGCTGCCTCAAAATACATCGACTATATGAGTTTGAGAAACAGATATTTAAACATTATTTGCATCCCTTGCATGAAAAACATTTAATTACAACCTGGCCTTAAAAATGACGATTGCTGGTGTCATCTTGGAAGTTAAACTTAAAATTAATATTTTATATAAAATTGGGTTTGGAGATATAAAAAAGAAGTGTAATCCATAATAGAAAAGAAGCTCCCACAAAATGAAGGTTCGCATAACGAGGGGTTATAATTGCACTTCCCCTTTGTTAAGCTTTCACAAAATATTGTCATGTACGACATTGATGTTGCATGTCTTAAGCCAAAATTCTCTATTTGTTTTTATATTAATTTTGTTTTTTACTATTAATTACTTTTAATTGAATCCCATCATAATAATTGGTTTAATAAGCTGCCAACTCATACTCTAAAATACAAACTATACAGTGTTGAGGAGACTGGACTGGCATCCTCAATATTTTGGACACAAATGCAGATCCAGACAGCTATATTAAAGATTTGAATTATTAGAAACTTTTGGAAACCAAGTTCATCTCAGAAAAATAATCCTTTTCTTATAGGTAATGTATGCTGTTCAGCAGTGGTCCTTTGTTACTTACGAAATCTAAAGATTTCGTAAGTATATTGATGACTTCCGTCATCTGTTTGTGTGTTTGTGTGTGTGTGTGTGTGTGTTTGTTTGTGTGTGTGTTTGTGTGTTTGTTTGTAGGCACGATAAGTCGAGAACGGAAGAAGCTACCAATGTCAAATTACACCACGTGATTCAGGAGGGTGATGGCTGGTGCTGATTAGATTTTGGTCAAAATCGGTCAAAGGTCAAGGTCACAGTGAGGTCAAACATTCAATTTTTGATGGTTTGGTACAGAACCATCGTAGAAACTTCTGGTTTGCGTCGCTACCTTCTCTAGAGACAACTTTTATTAGACAAGGTCAGAGGTCAAGTTGACGATTTTGTAAGTACCAGTCTATGACTGCTTGTTTTATTATTTTTTGGTCTGGCAATGTTCATATCTCAACCCCTGATTATAACGTGAGGAACCCAGGTTCGTTTGCCATCTTACAATGTGTTTATCTATTGTCTACTCATGTTCTTGCAATTCATATGCTCGTACATTTATATTTACAAGTATTTTTCTTCTGCATGTCATTAATGTTAAAACTCTTCGATGAGCCTTAGGTCAATAAAATTTTCTTTTTTTACGATTGGCTTGTTGGTAATCTTGCTCTGGAATGATCTTTATGAAGTAGTTAATCTGCATATTATGATTGTTTACAGTACATATGATGCATTGTGGTTTTCTTGATGGCCTTGGCAGTTTTGGATGGTTACTAAAATGCAACCCTATGAAAGGGAAGTGAGACCAAATATCCCAATAACACCTATGAAGACTAATATTTTTCATAGATGTTGGAACTTTTTAAGATGACTTGCTTCAAACTACTTACTGTGAGACATGCTGTAATAATAAATCCCATCACGTCCACAAGCAACTCTTCAAGCCAAAGATGCTGAAAGCAGCTTTTCAGTGCTTGATGCTAGAGCAATCTTTCCACTTGTCAAAATGTTCGGGACATGCTTGATATCCTGTGATGGAGAAACATAAACACATCTTGGGATTGACAAATATGAATACGTTTGATTTAACAACAGATATGGGTGTATTTGCTGATTGGTTGTTTGAAGAGAATATCTACTTGCTTCAGAAATAGTTAAGGTGTTTGTCTGGCATGTACAGTTTATTCCATCATGTCATTCATAAACAAATTTAAATAATATTGTTCACTCCCTCGTGTTCTGGATTGTGGTGGAAGATGTTTTTCAGGGAGAGTGGATGAAGGATTTTGCACTCATACCTTTTTTACAGGGTTTTGGAAAGAGGTCATAGCCCTGGAAGCAGGGGAAGGGGATGGGCTCTGAAAGAAGGCAGTAGCAGTGGTACCCATAAAACAAGACTGGGTAAATCATGTCGAGAATGTGAAGAGATGGCAGGAGGCACTCGGGTATGAAAAATGCTTGTTGCAGCTGTAGGGGGTAACTGGATTTTGCTTAAACGGACTTTGATTCCAATATGCTTGTCATCTTGATGAATATTAGTCATGCTGTTTTGCGTGCCTCAGCAAACACTGACACTGAAATAACTATTGGTCTTAATTAATGATGTAAGAAATAATACAACTTGATTTTTTTTCCCCAATATTATTACAAAAATGAATTGCTGTCCTAATTAACTATTGAGCTCTCTGCTTCATTCTTCATATATTAAGTTTTTGGTTATTGATCATTAGGGAGAAAGAGTGCTGCATCTCCTCCACAGCACACCCTGCCACCACAACCGCATTCCTCACCATCTCCACCGCACATCCCACCAACCCTGTAGTGTGTCCCACCACATCCAGATACCCACACCATCCTCCTACTACGGTTGTGCTGCTTCTCTATAGGCAATGGTTGTAGGCCTCAATGAAGAGGTCATGACTGTTTCCTTGGACATATCTCAGGTACTCAACACATTCTGGCTTCCTGCATGACTTGCCAAATCCAGGAATGAAGGAGGCCCTATAGCATTCAAAGCTACCTTTATTACTGGATTTCTGACTTCCTCCACTAACACCATCAGCATGTTGCTTTCATTGGAATCCTCTACTCCCCTCTTCCAGTAGAGGCTGGAGTTCACCAAGGCAAGGTTGGGCTCTGTCTTGCTGCTCGTCAATATAAATTACCTCTCCGATTCTCCAGAAAACGAAATCTACATTTATGCAGACTCCTCTACATTATGTTGTACAGTACTCCCATCCCACTGCTAAGCAGACAACAGCTGCATCACTCTGCTCATGTGGAATTGATTTATTGTTGGCCTAAGAAATGCTACATGTTCTTCAATCCTGAAGAATCTCACTGTCTCACCCTCTCACTCTGGAAGAATTGTTAAGCTAACCCATTGGTCGATTTCTATGGTCAGCCATTGGAAGAGGTTCAGTCTCTTGAAATCCTAAGCCTCACCATCAGCCATAACCTCTCCTGGGCCAACCACATAGGAAAGCTGGCTTCCAAAGCTAACCACAGACGGGGAATCCATCTTGATCCAAGTCTTTCCTTGGAAAATCAGAGCGATTCACAGTTTACGAGGCTTTTGTCTGTAGCTCAATGGAGTACTGCTCTCCCATTTGGACAGGTGCCCCAGCATCACACCTGTCTTTCTTGGATTCAATGGAATATAAAGCTCTCAACATTATTGGATTCTCCCACGATGTGGCCAAAGCACAATAGACAGGGCAAACCCAAGGAAAAACTAACATTTTTTTCCAGTCAAGGTTTTCTCAGTGGATTCATCATCCTGAACCAATACCATTTGATATGAGCTTGGGGGCCACCCAGAATTTTGCCTCATATTCAAGATGGCGGCCAAAATCCAAAATTGCCGCCAAATTACCTTTTGGGGATTTGTACTGCCTCGTAGTGTTTCCTGTCAAGGTTTTTTTCAGTGGTTCTGTTATCCTGAACATATATCCTTTGAGATTAGCTTGGGAGCCTCCCAGGATTTGGTCTCGAATCCAAGATGGCCACAAAAATCAAAATGGCTGCCAAAATTAAATTAATTAGGGTTATACTGCCTTATAGTTTTTCCTGTCAAATTTTTCTCATCAGTTCCGGCATACTGGACCTATAGCCTTTAAAATTAGCTTGAGGGCCACCCAGGATTTGACCTAAAATCCAAGATAGCCACCAAAATGGCCGTCAAAATCATCTTAATCATATTCAAACTACCTCTTAGGTTTTCCTGTCAAAGTTTTCTCAGTGGTTCCGCCATTACAAACCTATGTCCTTTGTTATTAGGTAAGAGGGCATCCAGAATTTGGCCTCAAATATAAGATGGCCACGAAAAACCAAAATTGCCACCAAAATTACCTCAAAATTTAATTAATAAGGGTTCTCTTTTCCTGTTAAATTAACTTTTTGTACCTAACATGGGGGTTTATAATGGCACCGGAAATTGATTTTGGGGTCTAGAATACTCAACCGAGCCTTATTATCACGTAAATATGACATTCTCACTCAAAACAGGCCACAAAATGTAAATTGAGATAATATTAACCGCATTTTCTGGTCATCCTACAGTTCAATTCACCAACAAAATGGGCGATACAAACACATCATTAAGATAGAACTGCAAGTCCAGAGTTAATGTTCATTCGCTATTATCCAAGTCACTCTCCGTCTGTGAGTCAGATGAGTGGACTGCTCTACTACTGCCAGAAGAGGTAGCCGACTGCTCTTCAATGCTGTCGCAGTCACTTCCAGTACTCTCGTCCCCTCCTGTGCTGTCGTCTCCTTTGTCGTCACTATGGCTGGGTCTCGTTCTTTTCTTCTTCTTTGGGGGCTGGGCCGTGTCTCTCGTATCTTCTGTGTCTGCATCATAATTAATGTTACCTGTATGATCGGAAATGATTTGATGCTTTGTCAAATTGATTTCGATAATATAAGGCTGTGAATTGTATTACAAAATGACAAACAACAAGTCTGAAACAGCAAATGGAAGCCTTGCGTAGCTTTACTATATATAAATGTATATTTACCTGGTGTTAACCTTCTTCTTCTGCTCGTGACCGAAAGGCTTGGTGGGAATTGGGGGCAGGTGAACCATATTGGCCGAATACCATCTTCCATTTCTTCCTAACCTCTGTGTTTGATGGAAGGATCCTCAATATCTTGTTTCAGACATTGATACCAGATAAAAGCTTGTAAATCGCTCCTCTTGAGGTGTTCATTGGTGCTACTCTCATCTGGCAAGATACTTGAACTGGATTTCACTCTCTGCCTGTCGTACATTCTGTTCCTTGTTCTCACATACTCTTTATGTTCACTTCCAGCATACATGCAGGTTCTAAAGAAGGTCTTAGCATCGGTGATGTCTTCAACTGAAGTGCGTGATGTGCCAAGTTGCGAGAGGAGTTGGAACTTTCCCAGTTTCTTCGTCTTCTTCAGTGGTTTTACTTTACCAACACCAAATGGAAAAGAGGTTGTATCACACCCTGTAATGCTGTGATTGGCAGGAAGTGCTTGACACATTTCGTCACCAAATCGGTCAGTTAGAGCTTTGACGCTAACATACCTCTTATGGTCAGTCTTCATCATCCAGTCTTGTAATGATTTAATGACAGAATAAGTAGAGGTCAGGAGAACATAGACATCTGCATCTGTCGCCCTGACAATTACAGGATCTGTTGACTTGGATGCATGGAGGATGAGTCTGGTGTCAGCTTCGTGGTGGTTACAGGAGTCAAGCATCCCAATTTTGAGTTGCGTTATTAACCAGTTATTATCTTAATCTGTCACAGTTAGTGGAACTTTCAGCTTGGATCTCACAGCATCGGTCTTGTAGTAATCAACTAGAAATCTAATAAGTTCTGTCTTATTTTCTGAATTTCGCAGAAACGAGTCCCAATCATTCCCTTTAGTCATGTCTTGTTCAGAGCTTGTGATGCGAGTTCTTCTTCCAGGTGTGCCACGGTGACGTTGAGTGAGCTCCTTCGTTGTCACTGTACTGTATGAATCAAATATGATTCCCAGTTGCTGTGGTTGGTAGTTACTTGCTGGCAAGCAAAATTTCAACAGGGCTGCTGCATTTTTTCCCCAAGTTTGCTGAGCAGGAACAGATTTCACAGCAGCCATTGCATCTATAAGCCAATTTCCTTCATGTGGTGGGTTCTCACGGACTGATTCAGACTCATCTATGAGGTAGTTCAGTGGTCTCTGTGTTTTTTTCTGCCCATTCTCTGATATTGCTCCCTCTGCTGTTTTCGTCCTCCAACCCTCCCGAGAGACTTCAGGATGGACATGTTCTTCCAGTAACCTCATTCTGGTTAAACTTCCCAAATTCTGGCTGACTAAACACCTCAACTCCTTTGTTCCTTGCTTCTCCAATCTTTGGAACCATCATTGAGAGGAAATTTTTTTACCACTCCTCTTTCCAGTACTTCAAAGAGGCACGACACCCAGCACCATATGTCATTCTCCATCCTGATCCAGGATCTTTATGACCCCCAATTAACCCTTCTTAATCCAACGACATTACCTGCTGCTTTCAATGTTGCTTTTCTCTCTCTCTCACTCTATTTTATGTGTGTGTGTATATATATATATATATATATATATATATATATATATATATATATATATATATATATATATATATATATATATATATATATATATATATATATATATATATGTATGTATGTATAGTCGTGGTGCTGGTAGTCCAGGTTAATCCCCCCGACCCAAATTGTGGTCACGGGCGGTTAACACCGCCAGCCCGGATGGTCGAGTGGTATTTCCTTATTAGAAGGCGGACACGTTGATCCTCCAAGATTATAACGCGCGCGGGAGGGGCAGGGCGCAATTGCGGAGTGATGGAGGCACGGGAAAGCACAGCACATGGGGGTTTATACTCGAACCCCACGACAAATTCACGGACACATCCACTTAAAATAACCGTGGAATTTAATGAAAATAGACAAATATTTACAAAGGACAATGATCAGAATATAATAATAATAATAATCATGAGATAAACTAAAGTCGAAAGTCGAGGTGCCTCCACACACAGACTTAAATACAGACAAGGGTTAAACGAAACAAAAGCAAAGCAAATCCTCCCTTTATTCTGGCACTTAGCATCAACCAGAGATGGTCTTTATGGAACTTGGAATCGAGGCGCTACAACGACGCACCCAAAAATGGTGCCAAGCCTCCCCCTCGCGGCAGGGAAAAACGTACTTCAGGAAATTCGAGAGCGGTATCCAACAACAGGGCTCAAGGACCCTGTGCAGCCTCTTCGTGCGATGATCGTCCTCACCGATGCCGCGGCTTTGCAGAATCGCGCCATCCCCTTCGGTGACTCACACGAGGCCTCGAGGCCCGTCCCATACGACCATCGATGGCCAGCGTCTTGCTTCACCACGTGAGCCAAATTGCCTCAGCATGAAGATGAGAATTGTGCCGTCTTCTTCATACGTCGAAGGAAAGCCATTTTGTCGTGCCAAGAGGAGAACAAAGCAAGATCCTCCATCCTAGCCATGTTCCTACCATGACTACAACTGCCCTCCTCATACCGACCTCATGCGTTCTTCCAGATCCCTCTGTCTGACGTCACATCGAACCACCGTTTCACCTTCAGGGCATGGCTTGCTCAAAACAAAACCTAGGAAGGCTGGGCCTCTCTCTGTCTGTTCGGCATGCCTGCCTCACTTCTGATGTCACGCCCATTAACTATCCTCGTGGGTGTGACTTTGCCCCCCCCCCCCGTCACCCTTGGAGGCGGGGCTTCTGCCTGCTCGGCATGTTTGGATCATTGGTAAACGCAAAAACGAAGAAATAGGTTCCGGGTGGCAATCACATACTGGTGGAACTTATTCTTAATCCTTATCTAATTAACACCACACCACCCCCCCCCTCTCCACCCGTGTGGTGACACCTAACACTTAAGCTCACAGTCTCCCTACCTAATTACATCGAGATATCTCCTACACGTCCATGGACCAAACAACTCCATTCAATCCTAATTTTCCAATGAAATTCATCCATCTACCCCCACAACCGTACATATATATATATATATATATATATATATACATATATATATATATATATATATATATATATATATATATATATATATATATATATATATATATATATATATATATATATATATATATATATATATATATATATATACACAGGGGGCTGCAAAAGTAGGTCTACAGTAATGAAAAACAAAACGTATTTTATTGATTATACAAGCATATCAATAATAACATACCAATAATAAACATATCAATAATAAACATATTTATCGCTCAAATGTGCAAACTGTTTGCCCAAGGTATTCACACACTCCACTATAATCCTGACTGTATACCTACTTTTGCAGCCCCCTGTGTGTGTGTATGTATATATATATATATATATATATATATATATATATATATATATATATATATATATATATATATATATATATATATATATATATATATATATATATATATATATATATATATTGTTACGGATTTCAGAATCCGGTCTGATGAATGCATCCATACATCCAGGTCTTCAGACAGTTATTTCCTTAAATGCATGTCCAGATTAGCCCCATCCTCAGATCTAATGGGATTTTGTATGTGATGCATTGAGAAGGGTAAAGAATAGATCCCCTCTCTTATGGGAAGCTTTTTTTTTAACGACAGACACGTTTATGCACGTATTTCTTTTGCGAGCTCTGAGGCCTACCCTTTTTGGAGCGTACGGGTTGTCATGGTAACGGTGCGCAAGCGGGGCAGGGTTAGCTTGGGGGGGGGGACTCTGCGCCCGCCGAGACGGGCCACAGATATAAAAAGAATTGGAGAGGTCCGTTCAAAAATGAGGACGAAAGTGAGAGAGGAAGCGTGCGAGAAGAGAAGCAAGCAGGAAGCGGGCAAGCGAGAAACAAAAAGGAAGTGAGAGCCGGAAGCGCGTGGGGACCGGTGGCCGAGTGGTCTGAGTGGGCAGTTGCATGGCCATATTCTTGAGAAAGAAAGCGAGAGTTTAAGCGTGCGAGGAAAGAAGCGAGCCAGGGAGGGAGCACGCAAATGAGGAAGTGAGCGAGTGAGCGTGTGGGTGTCTGACCAGCACCAACAACGAGACAATTCATCTTTGCAAGTGCTTGAGCAAGCGAGCATGTGGTGCGTGTGTGGGTGTGAGCAGCACCAACAACGAGTGAGGCACGGGTCAGTCACCAAGGGACCGTGTGGGTCACTGGACGTCACCCATTTCGTGAAGTGTGAGGAGCTGCCCGTGTGGCAGCACCAGGGTCTAAACCCGCGACAGACGATCTGGGTGCCCCCCGAGACATGAACTGACATTCAAGGCTGTTCGCGAGTGGGTGCACGGCAAGGCTGGGTGCTGGCGACAGACAAGACACGCACTTACCCATTTCAGGACCTTTTCACTTCACGGACGACTTCTCTCTGGTGAGCGAGATGACTCTTCTCCCCCCCCCCCCCCCCCCGTGAATGATCTGCTAAGTACCCTTGTCTGTGTTTAGTTGTGAGTAAGTCAACCCCCGATAAGCATCTGCCCTCTGTCTTTTTACTGTCATTTTGATTGAATTTGTGTAATTAACTGTTAATTTTGATTGCTTTGGAGTTTATTCACTTATTTACCTCAGAAAATAGTTATTTTTATTTATTTATTTTATTATTAATAAATTATTTATTGACTTCCAACCTGTCCGTGTTTGTCCTTTTCTTCCATTGGTCTAGCATTGTCCAAACCGAGATAGACTGGGAGGTAATTACCACAGATTTGACCAAAAATAGTCGCATCAGCGGTTAAAACGCTCGGCCGCCCTAATTAAGATCTAATCAAGATAAGATTGGTGCTTTGCCGAGGTCGCGCATCCCTGCTCAGGTAGCCACGTGACCTCGAGTTAAACGGAATAATTAGACGGTGGACACTGGAACTCGTGGTTAACTGGGTGGCGTTTGTGGTTCTAAACAACCCACCGTACCGCAACGTTCATTGTGAGAGGTGGCCCCAGGTCCGGCTCTTCCGCGGACAACCGGGGATTAATCCCCGAGTGACAACCAGGTGTCTCCGTACCCGTGGCTGCAAATATATATATATATATATATATATATATATATATATATATATATATATATATATATATATATATATATTATTCCCTTGCTTGCAGGTTGTGCCTAATATTTTCCTTGCTACTGCACCATCAATTTAACCTTTCTCTTCAATGAGCTTCACTCTTGTAAAGAAGAATCTCCCATATATCTTTCCCTTTCTGATTTTGTGTTACTTGTTTGGGTGATGTAGAACATGTGACACGGCTGTACTGCAGTTGTTCTGCTCACTCACTCTTTGTACTCTTTCCTTATTCTCGTCTTCACTCTCAAATATAAGTTGAAAGTTAAGATGATAAGTATACACTCAATCTCCCAATTGTTTTTGTCTTGCCTCCCCCTGATTGCAATCTTAAAATCACCTGCTTCCCATGCACAAGTTTTGTGATTGTTGTCCCGACCACAGTGTTCTCTCTTGTTGTTTTCCTGTTGCCTCCTCATCTTCACCATTCTTTCTTCCTCATTTCCTACATGGCCAAAAGTATGTGGACACCTGCTCGTCCAACATCTTATGCCAAAATAATGGGCATTAATATGGAGTTGGTCCCCCCATTTGCTACTATAATAGCCTCCACTCATCAGGGAAGGCTTTTCCACTGGATGTTGGAACATTGCTGTGGGGATTTTCTTCCATTCAGCCACAACAGCTTTGGTGAGGTCAGGCACTGATCTTGGGCGATTAGGTCTGGCTCGCAGTGAGCGTTCTAAATCATTCCAAAGGTGTTCGATGGAGTTGAGGTCAGGGCTCTGTGTAGGCCAGGCAGGTTCTTCAACACTGATCTCACCAAACCATTTCTGTATGGACCTCGCTTTGTGCAATGGGGCATTGTCATGGTGAAACAGGAAAGGGCCTTCCTCAAACTGTTGCCACAAAGTCGGAAGCACAAAATCATCAAGAATGTTATTGTATTCTGTAGCATTAAGATTTCCCTTCACTGGAACTCGGGGGCCTAGCCCGAACCATGGAAACCAGCCCCAGACCATTATTCCTAGTCCACAAAACTTTACAATTGGCACTATGCATTTGGACAGGTAGCGTTCTCCTGGCAAGCACCAAACTCAGATTCATCAGTTGGACTTCCAGATGGTGAAGCATGATTCATCACTCCAGAGAACGTGTTTCCACTGCTTCAGATTCCAATGGTGGTGAGCTTTACACTACTTCAGCTGATGCTTGGTATTGCGCATGGTGATCTTAGGCTTCTGTGCGGCTGCTCGGTCATGGAAACCCATTTTCTGAAGCTCTTGCCGAACTGTGCTTCTGCTGACATTGCTTCCAGAGTCAGTTTGGAACTCAGTAGTGAGTATTGCAACTGACGACAGACGATTTCCACGCGACATGCTTTAGCACTAGGCGGTCCTGTTCTGTGAGATTGTGTGGCCTACCACTTTGCGGCTGAGCTGTTGTTGCTCCTAAACGTTTCCACTTTACACGTAACAGCACCTACAGTTGACCGGGACAGCTCTAGCAGGGCAGAAATTTAATGAACTGACTTGTTGGAAAGGTGTCATCCCTATGACGGTGCCACGTTGAAAGTCACTGAGCTCTTTAGTACTGCCCATTCTACTGCCAATGTTTGTCTATGGAGATTGCATGGCTGTGTGCTTGATTTTGTACACCTGTCAGCAATGGGTGTGGCTGAAATAGCAGAATCCACTAATTAGAAAGGGTGTCCGCATACTTTTGGCCATGTAGTGTATTTTCCTCAACTGCTTTCATCCACCCACATCTATACCAATTAATTGTTTATCCAAACAATCAAGCATTTTCATCCTTTTATTAATCTATTTCTTCAATTTCTCCTCTTCCACTCCCTCAGATATGTGATTTTGATCATGCTGTCTCTTCAGCTGAGCTAAGGTGAATGCATTGCTGTTTATTCATCCTCTCATCCCCCTCCTAATCTCACCCATTCCCATTCTCCAACCATGTTCACTCATGTTTTTCTTCTCCCTTACTGGGCACTATTTAGGTCTATTTACACAAAATTCCTGAAGCAGGTACAGTGTATTCTTCGTCAACGTATTTGAAAATCCTACTGTTCATCCAAGCCACGATGCATATGACTGAGTTTCCAATGTAGGTATCCTGCATTTCAGTCTTGCTGTAAATGCAGATGCATGGGCCCAACATCCCTCTCAAACCACACATACTGACTCATTGCTGTTCTTCTCTTTCCCTTGGCCTTGTTCCCATGCCCCCACTGTCCTGACACATGCTCCACTCGCACAGCACGTATCACAGCTGTCGAGGATCTTGTTACACCAATTGGTTAAGAAAGTTTGTTGAGGTGTTCAGCATTCGAGTGAACCAAGTAACCTTGCTTCATGTACTCGAGGCTGGACAGCCTAATGCGTTGGTTGCATTTCTTTGTGCCGATGCCAGAGACCTGCCAACCAGAGGAGCTTCCATGTTTAACCATTAGATTGCTATTATCCAAGGTTTGCCAGGGTGGAACACTGGTATTTCAGACGGAACTATCTTTGCATCAAGAGTATGCATCCATTCGAGGAACTTGCTGTGTGTAAGACAACGCAAAAATCGCTGCTCTGAAAATAACATCGGTGGTAATGAAGAACATTATTTCGTTTTTTAAGTTTGCCAAGTTGAAAACGTTCTGCTGAGGGTTTACATTTGTGATTACCTGCATTGTTGTTCTACAAGCTGATTATGTTGGGTAACAGGGGGAAAATTGCCAGTGCAATAGCATTTTCCTGTTCCCATTGGTAAATATGGAAGAGATTTACATTTTTACACTCAGGCAGGCAGCTTTGACTTCATTATTAAAAAATAAAATTATATATATATATATATATATATATATATATATATATATATATATATATATATATATATATATATATATGTGTAATTATATATATTCAAATGTAAACTTGATTTACTTACAAATTATCACATTGAACGCAATGGAATATATATATATATATATATATATATATATATATATATATATATATATATATATATATATATATATATATTATAAACCAAATGACAATCATTTCTCATGAATGATGGCAGATTTGGGCAAAAGCTTTCACCTGTTTACTAATGGTATTTTAAAATGGGATTACAAAAATAATTTCCTCAGGCATTCGAAGTAAAGCCAAATAGCTGTTCAGTTCGGACTGCAGGCAGCCTCAAAACTGTTATATCAGAGTCAATTTTTTAAGTCACCTCAATTTTGGAATTTAAAATTGTTGAAAGGATTCAGCGCATCTTTTGTCCTTGCAAGAATATCATTCTGTACGGGTCATCACGATACCACAGCAAGGGCAAAGCTGGTAAGTCAATTTTTAGGTGTTATTTTGGAGACATAGTCAAGGCTTGTGGAAGAACTAGAATTAGTGCACTGAACGGATCAGGACACAACAGGACAAAAGGAACAGTTGAGAGAGATACAGGGGGGGCACCAACAGCAGCGTTGAAGGCAGACTTGGACAAACAATGGGTGTGGGGAGGAATGAGGGGTAGGAAACGATGTATGTGGTGGACAAGATGGATATCGAAGGAACTCTCAAAGAGGAAAAACTGGAAATTTGGAAGGAGGAGGGAATGGGATGGGGTGTGTGGGGGTGGGGGGGATAATAAGGGTAAAAAGGTCATGGTTTTGGATTGGGGACAATCTGAGATGGCAGTAAACAGCTGTCTTGAAGACCTGGAAGGAAGAATGAGATTGAAGACAATGTGGAAGTTGGTTCCATTGCATCAAGCTGAGCAAGGTGTGAAGCAAGACCAGGAACCAGGCAAGATGGGAGAGCAGTACGCCATCAAGCTGTGAATACAGGCCTGGTAGGTGGATAGGAGTTCATGTGTGCCAAGGAAGGACTTTGTTTGATGGAGGATGCCCAGTCGGCGGCTGGCTTTGTAGGCCAAATTTGAAATGTGAAATTGAGGATGTTGGTTGCTATCTTTGTATTGGTGCCTTGTGTAATCTCATTGTTAAAATTGCCCCTGATCGTGCCTCTTTGAGGCTGCTCTGCACTCTTTTGCTCACTGCTTGATGTTTTCCAAAATCGGCAAGAAGCATGCACAGTACAGATACCCTCCAGAGCCGATATTTTGGTTAATTAACTGCGATGCAAATCCATTTCATGCTGAAAATACTTTATCAACTTGAATGTTAAAATGCCAGAAGATACTCGAAATTTTCATTTCATTTAAAGTGGACTAGTTTGAAGAAAGAAAGCAGAGTGTTGGTGCTGCCTCAGCAAACTCCTTGGCTATTGGACACAATCCTGGATGGGTCGCCACTCCGACACAAGATACCAGCAAGCTGACACTCATTTTGCCGACCTCGGAAGGATGACAGGCAGAGTTAACCCCATCTGGTATTAATTCAATAGCCGAGTGGAATTTGAACTCAGGATCCTAGGATCCCAAGCCCACCACCCTAACCATGAAGCCAACACCAGGCATATATGACCACCATTAAACACCAATAAGTGTAATCCTTAATGGTCAACAAGTACTAACACAAATTTGATGGAAATAATTAATTTGTCCTTGTTTTGTAAGAGTGGCATAATTGGTATGATAGAGAATAACCAATTTAAGCTGGACCTCTGACACCATAACCTGAAAATTCCAGTATATTGTACATCACTGTGCTGGAGATTATTATAGTCACTCCAAGCTTCAGTGCAAGGAGACTTTTAAATAGGAGGCACATTTGGAAAATGTTAAAATTGAAAAATTTATGGTCTTTCAATTTGTGACAGTGCAAACATTAAATAGGACAATTATACAAGGAATTGGAATATTGCCATTAGCTTTTTTGCATGTTACTCCATTGATCCAGACTGCAGCCTTAGCCTTTGCACCTATGGTGGTAAAATGTGGTGTGTTTGGTGGAAAGTTCTGTCCATAACTCTTCAGTGGCAGCACCCTTTTAGTATTTACATACAGTGGCCTGTAAAAGTATTTACCCCCTTCCAAAGATTTCACATTTTATGCCACCTGAGCTTATTTCATGATGCTTTCAAATCAAACTTAATATATGGAGTCTTCACAAACTTCTCCAAACTGATAAAGCTAAAAAAAATGCAGATAAAACGTGAATAAGTGAGATTAACAGAAAATCAGATGATTCTCAGTTGCATGAGGATTCAAACCCTTTGCCTAATAAATCCAAAATCACTTCAGAAGTAAATTATTTGTTTGAAAGGTTACAAAATAAGTGTAATTGGTTTCACCTGCATGTAATCAGTGGTTTCACTTAAAAAATGAAGCTCCCCCATTTGTCTGAGTTTTAAGGTGCAGCTCACTTGGTCAACCAACAAGGCAAACATGAAGACCAAGGAGCTTTCCAAAGAACTCAGACATAATAAAGTGGTGGAGAAGCATCGTTCAGGAGAGGGTTACAAAAACATTTCAAAGTCACTTATTACCCTTTGAGTACGGTGAAATCCATCATTAAGAAGTGGAAGGTTTTTCATACCACCCAGACTCTCCCCAGATCAGGTCGTCCATCAAAACTCAGTAGCCGGGCACCCAGGAAAGTTGTTCAGGATATCACTGTACATCCAACAATGACTTTGAAAGTCCTTTCATTCAAGTCTTTGGGTCTCACTATCTGCCATGATCTTTCATGTAAAAGCCACATCTCCAAGCTGGCTTCCAAATCCAGGCACCAACTGGGTATCCTACATCGTGCAAAGTTCTTTCTTAGCATACCTGAGCTTGAAACCATTTACAAAGCTTTCATCCACAGTCTGATGGAGTACTGCTCCCCCCCTCTGGGATGGTATTCCTGTCTCACACCTAGCTCAACTTCACACTGTGGAAACCAAGGCTTTTAGGATCATTGGTATCTCCTGTGAGGAAGCTGAGTCCTTGGGTCTCTCTCTCGCTCTCTCTCTCTCTCTCCCTCTCTCTTGAGGCAGATCGGTGGTCTTTCTGTCTTCTACAGTCTTCTCTCCGGCCTTGCCCCCCCCTTGCTCTGTCTGTGATCTGTCCCTCTGTCTATATTTCCTAAGGGCACTCAAGGTCTGCTAAAAACCTCCTCCTGGTGAAACTGACAAAATCAAGAATCACTGCTCACCTTCACCCTTTCATTCCTATTTTTTTCCTGCCTCTGAAACACACTCCTACACTCTTTTCAATCCCACCCCTCCCTCCAAGTCTCCAAAACAGCTGTTCACCACTATTTCATATCTTCCCCCATCCAAAATATTGATCTTTTCTACCCCTGTTAAATCACCCTAAACCCACCTCCTTCAAATTCCCTGTTTTCCTTCCTGAAAGCCCCTATAGTCCCATCTTGTTTACCTTGTGTACCTTGCCCCATCCCTCTCCCTTCCACAGATATCATATTGACTTTGGTCCCCACTATTTTCTGTTTCCCTCTCCCTCCCCTCTTGTCTCCTGCCTTGTTGTATGTTTCTGTGTGTTAGCTCTTACACGAGCCTCGACGTAGAACACAAAAAAAACACGGGTCTTATAACAAAGCCGAAATACCTATTTACTTTAAGCAAGCAAAGCTATGGTCTCTTCTCCATATATATGCAAGAAAATGTGAAATTTCCTATGAATTAAACATCTTTTTCTACTGTTTGGAGAATTGTATTGAGTGAAGAAGAGTTTTAGGAACATGCCAAAATTAACCAGCTTCATTGAGCTCTATGATTTAATGCATTCACTGCTTGACATCGCACCCTGTCCTCCAGGGGGACTGCTTATCCACCTGCCAGATCTGTGTATATATTTTCCGAGGTTTTCCGAGGTGCTCTACAAGGGATCAAAGCAAATCTGGTGAAAAACGGACGTTTTAAAATAAAGCTATAATGTTTGAACGGACCGCAAACCGATGTACCACCTGACGTTTGCACAGACGAGTAGGCAACGTGGCGGATTATCTGCAATGTTTATTTTATTGGCGATTAAATTTGCGATGTCTCCAGGGTTGGTCTTTGTTAAACAACAATTCTTTTGTGGATAAAGTCATTATTTGAATGAATTCATTTAATTTCTTTAACTGATGCGGGTGCGGTGAAGACCGGCTTTAAAGTTAAAGGGATCCCATATGGTATGCAGCCACAGCCTGGCCAGCCATTCTTTATCAACCATTTAATTGGAGTGCTTGCTTGAGTGCGTAAGCCACTTGCCAAGCACCAACAGTCGACGGTGGAACAGTTCGTGTCCCAATCGGGATGTACAGTCGGAAATTGCTACAAGGTAGAGGTTCATGATTTACAATGGTTATATGGTATCTCTTTGTGAGTTTCCAAGCAAAATATATTTGATAACACCCGATTTCTGAGCTCTTTGCCGGATTAACATGTTTTCTAAATTACAGAGCCAATTTTTTTTCCACCCATCACATGACAATTGGCAGCTGTTTATAAAGATGAATGATTATGCACATTTCCCTGAAACGTCTATAATACAACGATGTTTTTATAATTTGTTTATTAAAATTCCCCCAAACCAAGGGTGAAAGGTACTGAAAGGTTTTTGGGTTGTTTCCAGCATGTAAGCATGTACTGTAGTCGGAAATCACACCGACTCTCCAATCTTCCGATTCATGAAGAATTGCTGATATCGGCCAAGCATTAATACTGTGTGTGTGTGTGTGTGTGTGTGTGTGTGTGTGTGTGTGTGTGTGTGTGTGTGTGTGTGTTCATAATGCATAACATTTTCTCTCTGCTAACTCCCCTCCACCCACCTCTCTCTCTCTCTCTCTCTCTCTCTCTCTCTCTCTCTCTCTCTCTCTCTCTCTCTCTCTCTCTCTCTCTCTCTCTCTCTCTGTCTCTCTGTCTCTCTGTCTCTCTGTCTCTCTGTCTCTCTGTCTCTCTGTCTCTCTGTCTCTCTGTCTCTCTGTCTCTCTGTCTCTCTGTCTCTCTCTCTCTCTCTCTCTCTCTCTGTCCCATCCTCGCTCTGTCCCCACCTAATATAGAGCAGCGCAATCCCACACATCTCTCTCTCCCTCTCCTCTCTGGATGCCTTGGCGGTGTTTATCTCCAGGTGGAGTTTGTCTCCGGACATGTCTGGACAGAATTTGTCTCGGGACGTGTCCACACAGAATTTGTCTAGGGACGTGTCCGGACAGAATTTGTCTCGGGACGCGTCTGGACAGAACTTGTCTTGGGACGTGTCCGGACAGAATTTGTCTCGGGACGTGTCCGGACAGAATTTGACTCATGACGTGTCTGGACAGAATTTGTCTCCAGACGTGTCCGAACAGAGTTTGTCACTGGGCGGTGTTTTTTCTGGGTGGTATTTATAGTATGACCGGTAGTAAATGGATTTAAGACATTATTTTGTTTCCATCTTCACTGTTATTCTATGCAGAAGCATCTTGATGAGATGGTGTGAATCGTAATTGACACTCCACCACACATCTGCCTTCCCTACCTCTCACCTCTAGCTGCCTTCCCTTCCTCCATCCTTCCTCACTCTCCCTCCCTCCTCCTTTCCCCACCCCTCCTCGCTCCCCCTTCTCTATTTCCCCCTCCACCTCCTCTTTCTCTCTCTCTCACCTCTATTTCCCCCCCTCCCTCTTAGTATTCCCGTCAGCGAAGTGACGGGTGGTATTTGCTCGTTCCTAATACATCGAGGCGAAGCACCGTGACAATTATATTCTTGAAGGGCACAAATATTTGAGACAGCATGTGTTGTTAAATGAATTATCTAAATCTGATTTGCTTACCTGTGTATTCCTTTGATCCCCATACCTGAAACAATTGTGTGTTATTACTAGCAACTGATATTTGCCCGAGTCAAAAAACACGAGAATTTATGTTTTTAAATTACAATGCTTGTGCTTATTGAACAACAATATCCTGACAAGAAAGATCAGAGCTTATGTACTCACCTTTGAGCTTTCGTATTTTTTCTCCATCAGAATTGAACCAGCTGCCCACAAACTGTCAGGCTGGTTCTCTTGTAGCAATCTAGTACATTCAGTGGAGAAGTTGTGCCAGCTGTCTTGTCTAATGGTGCTTATCTGGTGGACATTAAAGACCATGAAATAAATTTTGAAAGACAGCTGTTAGATCCTCTATTCTGAGAGCAAATGTAAAAATATTTTCTCTATCACGGGGAAGGTGATTGCAAATTACCCATCGTATTCCCTGCAAAGAAAAAGTTTTATATTGACAGTTGAGGATATCACATAAAGAGATTGCATTATGGTTGGAATTGAGTCACAACTTCTGTGGTCGTTGTGAAGAAACGGAGAAAGCACACTTGAGGATGAATGAAACTACGATATATTAACCAATACACTGAAAATCTCTCACATATTCAAAACAATTATTTTCCTGGCTATTGTGCAAAAATAATTTACCCCATCATTTATGTAGCGATGCAAAAACCACACCAATGCAGGACTTTCAAAATGACATAATCCACCCCAGAATGCTCAGCATGCATGCACCAAACCATTCCATTGGGACCATACTCTGTACAGAGCAATGGTGCTGCCAGAGCTCTCTTGGGCAATTGGGCACAATCGTGGATGGATAACCACTCCAACACAGGATACTCTTATGACTCAATCATCCCAGTAATCTGGTACTCATTTTGCCAACCTTGGAAGGATGACAGGTTGAGTCAACCCCACCTGGTATTCAACAGCCAAGCCATATTTGAACTCAGGACCTTAGGATCCTGTTGTAGAATTTTGTAGTTTACATTTTAACCGACTCAATGTAAATCCTGTTACTCAAATGAAAGCCACAATTAATTCACTGTCCACAACGGAAAGTACATTACATCAGATAATTTTATTTTAACTTGGTACTAAGGAGTGCAAGCCACCATGATGGTAAACATCTACAATGATTTGCACAAAACCAAGATTACATTTCCTGGCATTTATATACTTTGATGGGAGCGGAGGGGGGCTGATAAGCCTGAGGCAAAATAACTCCAGCTACAATACGTGTCTTCTAGGTGAAAAGCGAATGACATAATTACGGCAAAAGTTGCTGTTATCAACCAGGTCACTTTGTTCCATAGCAAGACATTCCTTTTATCAACATTAAGGTTAAAAGACTCTTGGCTAAAGGAAAGCATCACTGACATCCAATTTGACTTATAGCATAAAAATTAAATTTATAAAGCACCAGCAACAATTATAATTGAGAGTACATTAATTTTCTCTCACAATCCCAAGCCCACCACCTTAACCATCAAGCCAACCAGACATATGTACAGAACCAAGATAAGCCTTGTTCTGGCTCATCTTGCAGGTGCGGGTGCCATACCTAAATACCTAAATGGCTCACAAAGCTTCTAAAAGAAGCTGAAAATACTTGAAAAGATACCTGAGAGAAAGGGGTGCGCCTTGACACAACAAAAAAGTTGGAGAACTTTCTCAGCTCACCCAAAGAGCTGAGACCTTGTAGCTGTGCTTCGTGCAAAATCTCGATGATGTGGGCAAGGCCCGAAAGACCGTATACGTGCATGTTCTTCCCAAATCTCTGCCATTGAGTGGACTTTGAACCTTGCTGGAGGGTCTCTTATGAACATGGCAGGCTTGGTTATTTATTTAATGGACGTCTGCAATTGGAAAGATGATTCCATGTGTTATTACCAACAGCGTAATGGCTACCAACTCTTCAACAAAAGGACATCTTCACAAAGTGAAAATACACAAAGCTTGTACCAGATATATTTGCGTGGGAGCATACTCGGCAGATTTCCCTCAATGCGTCGATGATGTAAACAGGGAAGTGCCTGCATATAGGTACTATATGCTTGTGTAGTAAGTGTAAATATGCGCATGTGTGTGTATGTACTGTATATGCAGTGCCATCAGAAAGTATTCACACTCCTTGACTTTCGTCACATTTTGTTGTGTTGCAGTCTAAATTTAAAATGGATTGAATGAAAAAACATTTGTCACCGATCTGCTAAAATACCCCATAATGACGGTGAAAACATGTTGACAGAAATTTTTGCACATTAATTAAAAATGAAAATCTGAAATGTCTTGCATCAATAAGTATTCATCCCTATTGCTATGACACTCTAAATTGAGCTCGGGTACATCCAACTGCCTTTGATCATCCTTATTCTTCTTCTTGCGTATGGCCAGTATGGACTGCACTAAAGTTTAATGTCCAGGTTCTGCAGCCATGTGGCTGCCTCAGGGGTGAGATGGTGAAGAGCTAAAAGTCGTCCCGAGAACTTCCGCAAGGGAAAGTGTGAGGTGATGTGCTCCATCATCTGAAATCCTCCACAGTCAGAGTGCATCTGGCCTCATCCTCTATCGTTAGAGGGTACTACCATAAAGGCCCTGTCCAGTGCAGAGACTCTTGAGGGCTGTCCATTGCCTATGTGTGAGTGTAAAACCGGGTGGAGGAATGGTTGGAACATGTACAATATGTTTATTAGGAGCTGTGGCAGCCTCCCAGCTGGTCTTCCACAAGTCGGCTTCGCTTTGATGGGTTCCAGTAAGGAGCTTGGCGCAGTTCCATGGTGGTTTTTGGGATGATCATCCTTGATATGTTCCCACAACTTGATTGGAGTCCATCTGTGGCAAATTCAATTGATTGGACATGATTTAGAAAGAAACCCTTCTTTCTATATCAGGTCCCACAGTTGACAGTGCATGTCAGAGCAGAAACTCAACCATGAAGTCCAAGGAACTGTCCATAGAACTCTAATGTACAATTATTAGGAGGTATAGATCTGGAGAAGGGTATAAAACAATTTCTAGATTGTTGAAAGTTCCCAAGAGCACAGTGAGCTCTATAATTAGGAAATGGAAAGAACATATAACTCCCCAGACTCCTCCTAGAGCTGACTGTTTAACAAACTGAGCAACTGGGCAAGAAGGACCTTGGTCAGGGAGGTGACCAATAACCCAATGACCACTCTGACAGAACTACAGAGTTCCTTGGCTGAGATGGGAGAACCTTCCAGAAGGACAGCAGTCCCTTCAACACTTCACAATTCTAGGCTTTATGGGGGAGAGCTCAGACGGAAGCCATTCTTGAGAAAGAGGCACATGACAGCATGCCTCGAGTTTGCAAAAAGGCACGTGAAAGACTCTGTGAGCATGAGGCAGAAGTTTCTGTGGTCTGATGAGATGAAAATTGAACTCTTTGGCCTGAATGCAAAGCGCCACATCTGGCGGAAACTGAGCACAACTTATCACCCCTCTAACACCATCCCTACCGTGAATCATGGTGGTCGCAGCATCATGCTATGAGATGCTTTTCAGCGGCAGGGACTGGAATACTTGTAAGGATAGAGGGAACAATGAATGGAGCCATCTACAGACAAATCCTTGAGGAGAACCTGCTTCAGAGTGCAAAAGATCTTAGACTATGGCGAAAATTTACAATCCAATAGGACAATGACCCCAAGCATACAGCCAAAGCAACACTGGATTGTCTTCAGAACAAGAATGTGAAAGTCCTTAAGTGGCCCAGCCAAAGCCCAGACTTGAATCCCATTGAGAATCTGTAGAAAGACATGAAGATTGTTGTTCACCGATGCTCCCCATCCAACTTGACAGAGCTTGAGCAAATCTGCAAGGAAGAATGGGAGAAAATCCCCAAATCCAGATGTGCAAAGCTGATACAGACATACCCAAGAAGCCTCGAAGCTGTAAATCGCTGCCAAAGGCGCTTCTGCCAAGGATCGATTCAGGGGGTTGAATACTTATTAACGCAAAACATTTCAGCTTTTCATTTTTAATTATTTTGCAAAATTTTCTGAAAACATGTTTTTCATTTTGGAATTATGGGATATTTTGTGTTGATCAATGACAAAAAATAAGAATTCAATCCATTTTAAATTTGGGCTGAAACACAACAAAATGTGACAAAAGTTGAGGGATGTGAATACTTTCTGAAGGCACTGTATTTGTGTGTGTGTGTGTGTGTGTGGTCATAAAACAGAAAATAACATTCTCTTTCCTCAACACCCCTCCTCTCTTTCTCTGTCCCCTGTTGTCATGTCCTCATCATGTCTGTGGAAGTGCATATTGGACTTTTAATTTGAAACTTTTACAAAGTGTACATTTTATAGAAGCTTTTAAAATGGTTTGGGAAAAATGCGAGTCACAAAAGGGTTCATATTTGAACTTAAGACAATTGTGGGACTGCGCAAAGTCCCAAATCAAATGTTTTTGCCAACAATACTGCTGTTACAGCACATATAACGCTTTTGGTGTGATATCTGCTTTAAAAAACGATATACTTATCTGTGAGCAGAAAGCTGGATTGTCTAGCGTGAATTTCCAGCAGTTGTCGGAGAAAAGGACCCTTCTGGCTAAAATGGTGAAAGAGCGGGTGGCCGGTGCATTCGTCCGACTGCGGAACGAAAAAATCCAACTTGACACACCAAACAAAGGGTTCTTCAATTTGGAAAAAATGGTCAAGACCTCTCAAAAAATCCATGCTTTGCGCTCTTCTGGTGGTGATTTGTTGACCTCCCAGAGTGACATCAAGCATGAACTTCAAGACTATTTTTCTAAACTCTTTCCTATAAGAGCTGTGAATGAGGAGAACAGGAATGCGATGCTTGAACAGCTCCCTTCTCTGTCTGAAGACCAACAACAATTGCTTGAGCCTGGCATTTCTCTTGGAGAACTTACTGCTGCGCTCAAGGATAGCAAGGATGGGAAAGCCCCTGGACTAGACGGCCTTCCGGCTGAATTTTAAAAGGCTTTCTGGGACATTCTAGGCCCTACTCTTCTTGAGGTCTTTCAGGAGAGTGTTGAACAAGGTGAATTGCCATTGAGCTGCTGGAGGGCAGTTTTGTGTCTCCTTCCGAAGAAAGGAAACCTGCATGAGACCGCAAATTGGTGGGCTGTGTCACTCCTCAACACGGACTATAAAATATTGTCAAAAGCACTTGCAACCCGTCTAAAGGAAGTCATCTCTTTCTTGATTGGCACTGATCAATCATACTGTGTTCCAGAACGTTCCATATCCGATAATATTTTTTTGGTGAGAGACTTGATCAGTCTCAGTCAAACTACATCTCCCGGTTTTGGTTTATTTCTTTTAGATCAAGAAAAAGTTTTTGACAGTGTTGACCATTCTTTTTTGTTTGATGTATTAAGGAGAACAGGGTTTGGAGAAAAATTTATTGCTTATGTTAAGTTATTGTACAAAAATGCATCTTGTCTGCTGAAGGTTAATAATAGTCTTTGTTACCCTTTCCCCTTTCAGCGAGGCATCCGTCAGGGCTGTGCGCTATCAGGCATGCTCTATAATCTATCCGTTGAACCTTTATTAGTTTTACTTCGGAACTCAGTGTTAGGAGTCTCTCTTTCACAAAACTCCAATGTCATTGTTTCAGCTTATGCTGATGATATTTGTGTTGCTATTGCAAATAAAAAAGATGTTTCTGAGGTCTCTCGTTGCCTTACCCAGTTTGAGCTTGCTTCTACTGCAAGGGTAAATTAGAAAAAAAGTGTAGCTTTTTGGGTGGGCCCCAGATCGCCTTCCTCGTCCCTGCCTGTTTTACCAGGAGGAATACAGTGGAGTAGTGAGGGGTTTAAATATTTATGCTTATTTCTAGGAATTGAAGCGTATGAACAAAAAAATTAGAACTTCCTGGAAAAAAATTAATTGAAACTGGCAAGGTGGAGAAGATTGTACCAACTTCTCTCGGTAAAGACACGGGTGTCACTCATAAACAACCTGGTGGTTCCATTTATTTGGCATAGAGTTATCCCACTTGAACCTCCGAGATACATGGTCACAGGCATTCAGAGGGTTCTGACTGATTTTTTCTGGGGTGGCCACCATTGGCTGGGCCCAGACGTGGTCTGCAGACCCCGAAATGCAGGTTTTTTTTTTTTTTTTTTTTTTTTTTTTTTTGTATACCTTGGTCGAGGCTCGTATGAGAGCTAACACACAACTCACAGCAAGGAGGCATGAGACAAGAGGGGTGGGAGTGGAAGGGACAAAACATTGGGGAACAGACACAGGTGAACTGTGGAAGGGAGAGGGATGGGGATGGGACGGGGAACATGGCGAGGAGAAGATGGACATTACAGGGACTTTCAGGAAGGAAAGCAGGAGAATTGAAGGAAGTGGGCTTGGGTGGATTATCGGGGGTAGAAAAGATCGAGGATTTGGATGGGGGAAGATAAGAGGTGGTGGTGAACAGCTGTTTTGAAAGCCTGGAGGGAAGAATGGGAAAGAATAGAGTGAGGAAGTTTATTCCAAAGGCGGGAAAAAAAGAGGAATGAAAGAGTGAAGATGAGCAGTGATTCGTGATTTTGGTAGTTTTACCAGAAGGGGGTTGTTGGCGGACCTTGAGCGCCCTGTGGAAATGTGGTTGGGACAAATCGCAGAGAGAGCAGGGGGGGCAAGGCTGGAGAGGAGTCGGTAGAAGACAGAAAGACCACCGACCAACCTGCGGTGATTGAGTGAGAGGCCCAAAGACTCAGCTTCATTGCGGGAGATGCCAATGATCTTAAAAGCCCTGGTTTCGACAGCGTGAAGTCGAGAAAGGTGGGAGGCAGGAGCACCAGCCCAGAAGGGGAGAGCAGTACTCCATCAGGCTACGGACAAAAGCTTTGTAAGTAGTTAGGAGCTCAAGAGGGCCGAGGAAGGACTTTGCACGACGGAGGATTCCCAGTCGGCGACTGGCTTTTGAGGCGAGGTTGGAAATGTGACTTTCCCAGGAAAGGTCATGGCAGATAGTGAGACCCAGAAGCTTGAAAGAAAAGACTTCTTCCAGAGGATTGTTGAGAAAGTGGATGGGGGTTTTGTAAACGGTCCTTTCGAAGAGACATAGTGAGAGTGTGAGATTTGTGTGGATTGAAAGACATGTTCCACGTGTTGGACCAGTTTGTGATTTTATCCAGATCTGCAGTGAGCGAAGAAGCTGCTGCTTGCCGGTCTGAGGGATGACAGATGGTACGGCAGAGGGTGGAGTCATCGGCAAAGAGAAATAGAGGATTTTCCAGAGAGTCCGAGAGATCATTGATGAAAACCAGAAAAAGAACAGGGCCCAGAACGCTACCTTGAGGAACTCCAGCCTGCACAGGAAGAGGGGATGAAAGAACTCCATTTAGGGCCACACGTTGACTGCGACAGGAGAGGAAGTCTGCGAGCCATGAGTGGAGATGGCCTTGAATACCATGGGAAGAGAGTTTGGTGAGTAGGGCAGGGTGCCAGACTGTGTCAAAAGCACGTGATATGTCCAGGGATACGGCTCGGATTTCCTGTCTGGCATTGAGGACCTCCATCCATTGATGGGAGAGCAGAAGCAGCATATCCAGGGTAGAGTGACCTGGTCTGAAACCAAATTGATGATTGGAAATCAAGCCATTGGAGAAGAGGAAGGATTTCATGTCTGAAGCGATGATGGATTCCATAACCTTGCTGATGATTGGGAGAAGGCTGATTGGTCTGTAGTTACAGGGATCTGTTTTAGCACCTTTTTTATGCAGGGCAGTGATGTTAGCAGATTTCCAAGCAGATGGCAGATGACCTTGGGAAAATGAGAGGGGTGAATAGAACAGAGAGAGGGTGAGCAAGAGCAGAAGAGCAGGCTTTGAGGACACGTGGGCTGATGCCGTCTGGACCGGTTGCAGAATCTGACTCGAGGTTTGAAAGCAAGCTCTCCACCTTGTCAGGAGAAAAGGATACAGAGTCCAGGGACAGTTGGGTGCGACTGGGTAAAGTGGGTAGAGATAGTGATGGGTTTGGGACACAAGATTTAGCTGCAAACACCGAGTTTAGACATTCAGCTTTATCACGTGTGGAATCAGCAGTGCGGCCATTTGAGGTAAGGGAGGGGATGGAGGGGGAACATACACCAGAAACAGATTTGATTAAACGCCACCAGGATTTTGAGGAGGGAGAGAGGTTTGAGAGTTCAGACTTGAGATGAGAAAGATGGTCAAAATCTGATGCAAATCCCAAGTCGGATAATGGCATTCCGGATTTCCACGATTAAGTGCCTACTGTACAGTGAGTGTGTTCCTTGGCGACCTCTCACAAATCCCTGTTTGCAGAAAGTGGAAGGTCTAAAATATGACCGTGAACTTTTCCTCATCGACCTGCAACATGTTGACATGTCTCAGCTCCCCTGTTTTCATCAGAGCCTTTTGAATGCTTGGCAAGTCCTCGGAGTGCAACGTTTGGAGGTATCATACGATGCCCAAAAGTTTGAACATGAGCCATTAGTTCGGAATCCTTTATTCTCTAGAATTTCAACCTCCAGGTTGTTTATACATTGTTTCACTAGTGTTGGAATAAACAGAGTGCGAGACCTGTTGCATCCATCCTTGAATGCCTGGCTACCTGTAAGCTCACTTTCATTAAAAACTGGTGTTCGTTCTGCTCGTATTGTGGAAAATGTCTTGAAAGCAGTAATTCAAACCTTTCATAGACTAAACATCGGGTGGACTGGGGTGGATGAAGTGGTAGACACGTCTCTATTTCCCTGAACTTCAAATTGCCTCAAAAAAACAAGAGGGTGTGTTCTCCTCAAACTTAGAGGAAATTGGTGTGTTTCACGTCATGGGGAAAACTGCTATCTACAACATATGCCTGGAAGCATGTATACCTGGTTTTTACAAAACTGTTGAAAAATTGGTGGAATGAGACCTTACCTGCTGGAGCTTTTTTAACTCCAGTGTGGAACAAAATGTATAGTTCTCCAACTCTTGGGCGAACTGGAGACCTGAATTGGAGACTAGCACATCAAGCCCTGGTCACACAGACATTACTCCATAAGTTTAATTATTCTGTTCTAATTTATTGTCCTTTTTGTGATATGATTGAAAATGTTGCCCAGGTTTTCATTGAATATAAGACATTGGTGCCCCTCTTTCTCTTCCTTCAACAGCTTTTCTATAAATTTAATTTTGTTTTCTCCTTTCCAGTCTTTATTTATGGAATCCGGGGGGAATTATAAAAGTAAACCAGTCCTCGTTTTTGTCTTTTCTGTTGGGTATTGCTAAACTGGCAATTTATAAAACCAGGAAAGCAATATTGAAGGGGAAAAATGCAAATGTGCTTTTGTGCTTTAAAGGTATGGTTTCGGCACGAGTAAAAATGGAGCAGGCTTATCTTTCGAGCCTGGATACTGTGGGTGATCAGTGGTACACCGATGAGGTTTTGAGTTTCATTGCGTGATGGAATCTGTTTGTAAAAGTGTAAAGTACTTACACTTACTTTTTCCATATATGTATTATTCTGTGGTGGTTTTGACATGAACAAGCACCCTTGTTTGTATTGCTTTTGTTGAATTTAT